>NW_005187403.1:687290-700830 GCF_000239375.1 Pundamilia nyererei | reverse complement strand
CTGGAATTAAAACACTTTAAACTTGTTCAGATTTTGTATAAAAATGTTTTGTATGTTTCCCAGCAAACTGTCTGTTATACCCACTGTCAGTAAATGTGCATTGTTTGTTTCTGGAATTAAATCTGGACAAACTCCCTTTTCACTGTCCTCACTGTCCTCATTTCCTCCTTACTAATCCTCTGGACTTCCTGATATCATTTTCCCATCCATCGCCCTCTCTATTATTATTTTTTCATTCATCAGCTCCTCAAAGTACTCCTTTTTATCTTCTCACCATACTCTCATCACTTGTTAACACATCTTTCCTACTATGTGACAAATCACTGCTGCACATCCTTTCTAGCTCAGTCTCTCTCACAAGTTCCCTTATCCTCACAAGTTCCCTTATCCTCACAAGTTCCCTTATCCTCACAAGTTCCCTTATCCTTAGCTCATTGTGAGGCTGTTAGTGTCCAGCCTCACAATGAGCTTTTAGCCTTTGCCTTTGACACATCTCTTTTTGCCATACACCTAGCCTCCCAGTACTCCTGTCTGTGTTCTTCATTTCCCTGACTATTCCACTTTTTCTTTAATAGTCTCTTCCTTCACATACTTCAGCTCCTCCACGAACTCTGTATAACATTCTTCCTTCTTTAACTTTTAGCATTTAATCTTTGGCTTTTCCTTCATGTGCTTACAAGCTATTGGAATCAAGTTAGCCCACTAAAAATCATTATTGACATTAATTAGCAAGTTTAATTTAATTCATTAACATTTTAAAATATGTATTTTCTTGCTATGTGCGTTGGTGTTTACATTTTTAGTTCATATACTGTGGTACAGGTTAAAGGTTTGGGACCAGTTTAGCTATATTTGTGGCTGTGAAAGGTATCGAGATTAACTGGAAGCTGGATTTGGAACAATAAAGTATGTGTTGACACTTCACCCTGTGTAAGCAGTATACTTAATTTCATAAATGGCCCGTAATATTGCTGTGTAGTTCAATTAAGGTACATCATTATTATAAATGTCATTATATCATAACTGCTGGTATGAAGACATATTTCATAATAATTTCATAATAAACGTTGTTTTATGCTCTTGTACCTCTTTATACCCACTGTGCCCAGAGCACACTAAGAAACACTTATATGTCCTTTAAGTTACATTACAGAATGGAATAAGCAACTTATTAAATGTCTGTGCTGTACTGTTCATTAACATGGATGGACCTGACACCAATAAAAAGTTCAAATGGTTCCTCACCAGTTGTTTTGTCTCTGACTCTCGTATGGTCCGGTTGTCTCTCATTATAGGTAAGTGAATATCTTTGAGGTTTTAATAGACAATTCTATCTCTCTGTTGTTGCTTTATGGTCATTTCACTCACTTTGTGGAGATTCTGCATTACTATGTTACTATTTTACAATCTTTGCTGTTATTTTGTGGTTTATAAAAACAAACAAACGAAAACAGAAAAAAAAACACATGAACGAATTAAAGTCACATTTCCAACTTCACGTGAACGGCACGGCGTCTGGGAGACGTTTTTGTCTACGTCATTACTCTGCGACACGTCAACCTGCCTTCTGCAGGATGAGCTAATGGTGTGTAAGTTGGAAATAGTGACAGGAGCAACTTTTAGACAGAGTTCAGCGGGGTTTTGCTGCCATTCAGAGTGGGGCTGACTTAAAACAATATTTCAAGCGCTGTGAATATTTTCGTTTGACAGAAAGAGACAGTGAGCGGAGTCAGCCGCTCTGGCATGTGTTAGAAAGAGCGCACTGACTGAAACCTGTAGAAATCTTCTGTGGTTATCTTTTAGGCGCTGTTGTTGCTTTCAGGATGAACAACGAAGGTAAATTACTCTATTTTAAAAATAATTTTCTGCTTTTTGTGTTAGAAATATTAACTGGATATCTCTGTGCCTCTATCTCTGGGACAGAGTTGGTGGAGTATTTCAGGGATCAGATGAAGAAAGACCCGGACATGGCCTCTGCTGTTGCTGCTATCCGCACTTTGCTTGAATTCCTAAAGAGAGATAAAGGTTAGTGTTAAGCCCTTGGTGTTAATAACCTCTCGGCTTTTCTTATTCTCGCTTGGATGTGGAGAAGAAGACGTGAAATTTAGCCTTTTTGTGTTTTCTCAATTTGTAAATAGTGTTTTTTGTCGTTTCTCTGCGATAATCATGTGGGCCAAGATCTGAAAACAGCATCTAGAGTGCTTTAAAAAGTTACTGAAGCCCACATGTCAAGTACAGTTTTAATAAGAATTATTATTTTTCTACCATAAATGAAATAAAGATTTCACAGATTTGAAAGAGCACTGTAAGGAACTACTAGGATGACAAAGCTGTCTCTCCCCCTTCAGGTGAAACAATCCTGGGCCTGAGGGAGAGCCTGACGTCAGCCACAGACTGCCTTACAGGAGTGGACTCCTCTGTGGCTGTCTCCTCGGGAGGGGAGCTCTTCTTGCGCTTCATAAGCCTCACATCTCTGGAGCACCAGGTGAGTGAAGACAGTTTGGCGTTGGACATTCAAACATTGAACAAGATTAAGCGTGAATAACTTGAGTGAAATCATCAGAGCGCTACCAGATCTGTTGTACGTTATCGAGTCAGACCTTATGGATGCTGTGCAAGTGCTACTGTTCTCGAAAGAACTTTATTAAAAGAGACACTGCAATTCTACAGCAAAATTGTGGTTCATACAGGAGAACAAATATAATCAAAGTAAAGAAAAAACTGTTAGGTTTGGAGGTGTCACAATTTGACAAATGAAAGTAGTTGTGACTATTTTTCATACTTTTTTGCAGTCGATGCCTGGTTGAAGCCTGGAACTTACAGACATCACCAAAGAATGTGTTTCCTCCTTCATGACATTTGCCAGGCCATTACTGCATCTGTCTTTAGTTACTGTTTGTTTATGGGTCTGTATTTTGTTTTGTCTTCAGTGAGTGAAACACAGTTTGATCGGGTTAAGATAACGTGATTGAACCAACAGCTTCAGGATATTCCATTTCCTGACCATCAAAAACTCCAGCGCTACTTTTAGAGTGTGTTTTGGGTCACTGTGGGACTTTGCTGGATGTGGCTGTTTTTTGCTGTAAGCAGAAATTGTAGCTCTGCATACCTCAGTATAGATTCAGCTCTGTTTTTCACATCACTAATAAAAATTTGTGACCTAGGGACACTGGAAGCCAAGCTCACTAGGGACCCCTCCCGTTATGCTGCTTCCACCATGTTTTATTGAGCCTTTTATTTGTCGTCCATGGCAGTTTTGAAACGTCATTCTCCTTCCCAAAAAGGAATCCAAATCAAAGAAGTTCTTGCACACATTGTAGATGCACAAATGCAAGATTTTAGAAAAAAAAAAGACCATTAGAAGGAACTTAGAAATAGCAGTCCTGCTGGAACTGCTATGGAGATTGGCCAGATTTAAAGAGGCTGCATGATCAGACCCGTTATCTTAATCCAAGGCAGATGCTAACATTTATTCTTTTCAGGACCTGTCTCGCTGTAAGAAGGTGATGGAGGAGAGAGGAGAACTATTTTTAGAGAAGATCTCCATGTCAAGGACCAAGGTTGCCAAGCTCTGTCACACCTTTATCAAAGATGGCGCTGTAAGTATGGAACACAACCTAATTCTTGCTCTGTACAGGGAAAAGGTTCAGTGATGCATTTTTTTTATTTTTGTTTTTCTCCCTGTCTCTCTCAGAAAATCCTGACTCACTCCTACTCCAGAGTTGTCCTCAGGGTGCTGGAAAAAGCTGCAGCTGAGAAGAAACGATTCTCTGTCTATGTGACTGAATCACAGCCTGATGCAGCTGGGTGAGGGAGCAGTCTATATACTGTACTGTAGTCTTACTCTGAAAGGACACAGGCTCAATAATGTCCTTTTTTATTTTTTTATTATTCAGGCAACACATGGCAGAAGCCCTGAGGAAACTCAATGTTCCAGTAACGGTGGTGCTGGACGCAGCTGTGGGGTGGATACAGATGTTAATAATGTCTGATTTTAATGTCATGTCTCTTGTCAATGTCATTTGCATTAGTTTTGTATTTTCTGTCATTCTTTACAGATACGTCTTGGAAAAAGTGGATCTAGTCATCGTTGGTGCTGAGGGAGTTGTGGAGAGTGGTGGGATCATCAATAAGGTGTGTTCCAGTAAAAACTCAGATGCTCTTCAATTGAATCAAATTCAAATCAGTGTTAAAATGCTGGTTATTGCTTCTTCTTTGGGCCTCTCTTGGCCTCCTGTTTTTCTTTACTTGTTTTTGTATTAGTGCCGTCAACTCCAAACCATACGTCACAACATTTTGTAGTCTAGGCAAGCCATAAATGACGCTTTATGATAAACCAAGTGTGTTGAAGGTGATCTGTAGTTACATTTGTAACGTGGTGCATGTCAGGTTACAGCACAGGGTTCTCTGTGTTGTATTCTGATCATTTTATAAATTATTGTCTCCATCAATGTCCCGATAAAGCAGGGTATGCTTTACTGTGTGGCTCTGCTCACTTTTCATATCTTGTTTTAAGACACCAACATGGAGACAATGGAAATGTTTAGTTTGCAGCTTCATAACAGGGCTTCGCTAACCAATGATGCCTCAGTGATATCATGGCAGCTACATCTTTAATATAGAGCAGGGGTATCAAACTGAAATGAGCAGTGGGCCACTGCTGGCACTGTCATCTCATTGGAGGGCCACTTTAGTGTTTGAGTAGTACAAAAAAAACCCCAAACAAGCAACAAAACACCCACAGATATTTCTGAAAATGTAGTGTTTTGTTTGTTTGTGTTTTTAAATTTCAAATATTGAATAACAAGGCAAAAAAAAAATGTTTTTCTCACTCTTAACTGAAGCCTTTCAGTGAACTACCAACAAACAAATTGGTACTTTCTTTCTGACCACACGTGGTAGCAGTTCTGCTATAATTTTGTTCGTATTAAACAAAAAAATGCAGACATAAGTGTACACATTAGTTTTTGACTGCTAGTGAAAATAGTTTTCTTAACAAATAACTCTAACACAGCCAGCCCTGTTTGTGCTTTCTGCTCATATTGCCTTTGTATTAAATCATTTTTTTGCTTTTTAAAGAACTTAACATTGCACTCAACAACACACAAATCCTCTCTAACAAAAAAGTAACTTCAAGTGCCAAATTGACCTATAATTATTCACCTCAATATATGAGTTTGAGACCGCGATATACAGTCTGTTTGAAACCGTAACTTAATGTTTGCTCGCATGTGTTGTCTTTATGGGACATTTTAAAATTGTGACACGGGTTGCACTCTGTTCATCCTAAAAGTGATAAATGTGACACAGCTTGTGATACAATAATAGACTTTTGTGTTTTGTCTTGCAGATCGGCACTTATCAGATGGCTTTGTGCTCCAAGGCACACAACAAGCCCTTCTACGTCGTGGCAGAGAGTTTCAAATTCGTACGTCTGTACCCGCTCAACCAACAGGACGTGCCAGATAAATTTAAGGTAAAACTGTACAGATTTTCTTTCTCTCCCCCTTATTTTATATTCAGAAGCTTTCCTTACATATCTATTTTGGGGGTCAACAGTACAAAGCAGACACCTTGAAGACTGCAAAGAACCTGTCAGAAGAACATCCAATTATTGATTACACACCTCCCTCCCTCATCACCCTCCTCTTCACTGACCTGGGAGTCCTTACCCCATCTGCAGTCAGCGATGAACTCATCAAACTTTATTTATAACTGCTTCACAATTCTCCAATAAAAACTACCAACAAAAACTAAATGTGTGTCAGAGATTTAATTCAACTCCGGTGGATACATCTGAATAGCTGTTATATTGTCCATTGTCTTCTTCCAAACTGTTACGGTTCTTCTGTTTTGTGTTTCGACTTTGCTCCACTTGTTATCTGTTGCTCAAAGTCCTCCTCACTGATTTGGCCTTTCTTTAGTTTCTTGAGGAGACGAGTGTCATCTAAAAGCTCTTTCAGGTCTTCATCATCCACATCAGAATCCTGCAAAAACACAAAAGTTGAAACTGTAGTCATCAGATGTCTTTAATTAAACATTAATGATGAATGAACGGAAATACCTCGTTGTGCTTTCTCTTGGCTGCCATCTTTTGCCTGCGTTCCTTCTTGCCCTTCTGTTTAGACCAGGCCTTATTCTTTATAAAGTTCTTTTTAGGAAAGGGAGTCTTATCTTTGAGCTCAGCCAGTGCTTTCTGTCTCTGCTTCTCCCTGTTCTTGTCTTTGTAACGGATGGTGTCTGTGTCCACTGTCGTCTCAATGAAATCAGGAAACTTTTTGTCCCTCAGTTCAGGCATCCTGGGCAGGCGAAGAAGTGCAAAGCCATGTGCCGAGCAGCCAAAATCCAGATCTAGACATCGAAAATGTGACACATTACATTTGTCTGTTTGTGGATACAACAAATTTGTATTTGAATAATATTTAGGATGCTCTACACATGTGCTTGCTGTTTTGTTTTTTTTAACCTTTGGTCCTGAAGATGAGGCTACATTCATGTTTGGCGTAGGCCTGGACGTATGAGACAAATGCTTTCATCCCTCTTTCGAACATGGCCCGGTCCACCAGAGCCATGGCCTTCACTTTTGGCAGAACATCCACCACGTCTTTTATTGGGGACATCCTCTGGAGTGGACACTGGGGAGTAGATGAACAAGATGAGATTTTGCAGGTTCCATATTGTGCACCT
Organism: Pundamilia nyererei; assembly: GCF_000239375.1. Taxonomy (NCBI): domain Eukaryota; kingdom Metazoa; phylum Chordata; class Actinopteri; order Cichliformes; family Cichlidae; genus Pundamilia; species Pundamilia nyererei. The sequence continues at coordinate 694,143 of NW_005187403.1, read as the reverse complement.
TATAATTTTCTGAAGAATTTAGCTGTGAATGGAAAATATTTCCAAGAATTTCCTTTGCAATTTGATGGAAATTATTACTTGAAATTTTTTTTTAAAAAGTAAGCGTGACTACAGTTGAATATATTGTGAGGGACCAGCTGACAGAAACCAAAACATGCAAAAATGTGTACTTTTAGAAATCCTGTGGTAAATATTATCAACAGCAAATTTATTTCTGTTTTTCTCCCTTTTGGTTGCAAGCAATTTTAAAATAATTCTGAGCTTTCATATAAATATAATCCTAGTAAACTTAAACCTTGTACTTGGGTTGGATTTTTAAAGGTGTGGGACATTACTTGCCTACAGATCATTTAACACTACTAAGCATGCAGGTGAAAGGGGGCTTACATTTTCTTAAATGTTGGTTAAAGACCTTCATTTAAAAAACACATTGCTTTTTTACAACTGAACAAATTACAAATATGCAACAGTAATCCAATGAAGGAGCTGTGATACTGAGGTTGTTTACTTCCATAGTCCTCATGATCATGTGATCACCTAACCCGACTGCTGATGTTCTGAGTAAGTGAACCATACAAGTAAAGAGGTCTCAAGTATGGTGAACTAGCACAGACTCTCGGTTAGGAGCAACCAGAGCAGAGAGGTGGTGTGAAAAGTTACTGATCACTTTCAGTTTCTGCTGAACTCACCTTCTGATTGATGGACAGGAAGTTAACATAGGTTTCCTCCATTGGAAGCAGGAAGACGAGAGCATTGCCATAATTACCGATTCTTGCTGTTCGCCCACATCGATGTACAAAGGCACTGAGTCAGACCAAATAAATAAATAAAATGCAAAAACAAGAGGTGCATACAGTGACCAAAAGATCCAGTTATGTAGTTAGTACTGACTCACCTGGCACTGCTGGGAGGATCATACTGCAGCACCCAGTTAACATCAGGGATATCGATGCCTCTGGCCATCACGTCCGTGCACACCAAGATCCCACTGCATGACACACAAGCAAAAAAATGATGTACAAATCCCCCCCCAAAACAGCCATATTTTCTGTATCTGTACACACAAACTGAATTTTACCTTTTTAGTTTCCGAAAGTCAGCAAAGATACTGTTGCGTTTATGTTTCATCTTGCCGTGGATGCAGTGGATGGTGACCTTTTTGACCAACGTCTCTAGAGCTCGACCGTAATACTCCACACAAGCACAGGTACTGATAACGAGATGACAAGGAATCGTGTCATAACAGACCTAATCGGACATGTCACGGAGAAAAACATTTTCCAATAAAAGAAACTGTTGTCATGACAATGAGTTTGCAGTCCAGTGGTTCACACAACACACGAGCAAAGTTGAAAGCTACCAAGTTTTTTTGTGTACCGCTTTAACTTACCTAAAGAAGACCAGAAGCTTCTCATGCTTGTGCTGCCTCAGGAAAGCCACCAGGTTGTTGAACTTGTCCTCTGCTCTACAAATCTGAAATAAAAGCATGAGATTTTTTTTGTGTCATTGCTACACTTTTCTACATTAATGAATAAATAATTGTCTCACAGTGTAGTAGTTGGACAGCCTGGAAGGGGTTTTCTGGGCGGTGGCAGCAGGGGCCAGGCCTTTCTCTTTGACGGTGATCCGTACGGGGTTGCGGAGGCCAGCCCTCACCAGCTTCTCCAGCTCCTGGGTCTGAGTGGCTGAAAACAAGCCTGTACGTCTCTGCTTAGGCAGGTAACCTAAGATGGTGTTCAGACTGGATACACAAATACAGACTATTACCTATAACGAGTTAAAACGCACTACAAAATTCAAACACACAAAGTATTTGGATAGTTCTTATTGTCGTGCTCTGTGCTTTAACATTAGACTTCACCAGCAGTGACGCACAAAAAACTGCAGTTCCTCTAACAGTCACTAGACCTTTTTTCAAAACTGAGTCAATTCCCATAGACTCACATGTTAAAATGTCCAACTTTAAAGCATTAAAAAGCAAAGTCCTTTTGACTATTTTGGCAAGTGAAATTCTATCCATCAAGTGAAATTCTATTCATTTTGTGGGCTCCATGTTTCATATGCATTTGAGTAGCTTTCTGAAGAGGTGCTATAGGCCTCAGGATAATTTCTTCTGGCATTGAAAACAATAAATGTTAAGAGTTTTTCCATACCTAGCCTCAAATCCCATGTCAAGCAGCCTGTCGGCCTCATCTAGAACCAGCACATCCAGGCTTTTAACGGAGCTGGCCAAGTCCAGACCATCAGACTTTCTCCTGAACATATCTTCGAGGCGTCCCGGTGTCGCAATCACAATGTTTGCTCTGAGACACAGATGCACAAATTCAAGCGGTTTGGATGTTTTTAATATGATTCTGTGATGGATAGCACAGGAGTTTTTGATATAATACTCCTGGGTCCATTGATATGAAGAACCATTCAGAAAAACTAATTTCATTAACACAGCCCAATTTTTACTTCTTAACAGAACAAGATTGTGGATCATTGTGCTTATAATGGATATATTTCAGTCCAGCTGAAAAACTGTGCTAGTTGTGTGTTGGTGGAAAGGCCCTCAGATCATCGCATACCCTTTATCCTTGAACTTCTCCACATCCTCTGCTGGGTTACTGCCACCGATAAGTAAAATCTGCCTGAAAAACACCAAGTGGGAAAACATGAAAGACTTCTCTGATCATTAATGAAGTAGAGGTTTATACAACCGGTTACTATTTCAGTCACAGTTCAGTTAAAATAATAATTATGTTTTTCAAGGGGTTTTACTTGTATTTTGTGGGTGACATAGGTTCACATTAATAACATGATCAGTGATGCACTGCTATTTGTTTAAGGAGCAGAGTGGCAACTTTACCTATTACACATTGTATATCCTCTGTCTGCACACATTCATCAGTTTTATATTTCTTTCAGTAACTGTGACAGTACCACAGTAACTGTGTCACATATGTAAATGGGCACATTGCCATGGTCTTTTCCTGTCTGCTATATAATGCCAGGTATTTATTAAAGCCAGTATTATATACTGGGATAATTTCGACATTAATCTAAAACACTTTCATTCTTAGATTATGATGATGACGACATTTGACAACCTCTGACACCTCAGTATATATCAATAATGAATTAACGCCCATTAGAATAGTTTCCAGTTTTATCCAATATAGCTGTAGAGGCAGAGGCCACCCTCACCAACTTCGGACTTTTCTAACCACACTCTTAAAGGCAGATTTTTTCACCATACGAGCACATCACAAATTTCCATCCACTATTTGCTCTTTCTGACATATGGAGTGCAACCAAACATGTTCACTTTCACACTTTTTTTTACCATTACACTTCATTTAAATAGGCTTTAAGAATTTTTCATCTTATTAACTAAGGGGTTTGTATTATATACAACACCCCTTTCACACTGTATCTTCTACTTACTTGAATTGTGGAAACTTCTCAATAAACTGCTCCATCACTTCACTGATCTGTACGGCCAGTTCTCTTGTGGGAGTGATCACAAGGGCACCAACCTGCAAAAGACATTATTTGGGGCTTAACAAAGTGTCCAAATCATATTGTTGAGGCTTTGTATATTTCACAGATTATCTGTAAAATATCAAGAACTATCATAACTCAGAGTTCAGCTGTTCAGGATCAAGGAGGTATTAAACTCTATAACAATATCACAAAAAAGAACAAAAGCTCATTTTAATTACTTCAAACACTGCTAGTCATCCTATTGTTTTTTTTTTTTTTAAACTGGGGTTAAATGCCATCTTTGCTTCGCTTTCAATCTTACCTGCATCTTCTTTAGCTTCTCTTCCCGCTTCAGGAGGAGTTCTATAATAGGAATGACAAAAGCCAGCGTCTTTCCACTCCCAGTCACCTGCAATCAAATGACACTCAGTGAGCTACAAGAGGCTGCTGCGATAACTCACAGGACAACCACTCTCTACACGTGTGCTGAGCAGATAACCTTGCGGCAGACGGGGGTGTCAGGTTGAGGTGGTTACATCAGCTCTGAGATTCCGGAAGCTTATTTCTGCGTTTACTTTCAGGCAGCATCAAAAACCCATATTTAAAATTATTGATGATAAATGAGGTTTTTGAAAAAGTTCACATTCTTAAGGTAAAATAGCATGATTTATTATAACCTACATTGAAAATACAACAACCAGCGGATATGTCTGGGGGTCCACTTTTCCAGATTGGGTGGATTTTATATGGAATGACCCTGTCAAGACAATTTTTCCTGTCCAGTTAAATTCAAATGTCAATACTTGCAGTGGTGGTTAATCGGTATAATGTATACTGTGCACATGGATGGTCACCACGTTTGTCAGCCCGGGAACACACTGGCGACCTGTCCAGTGTGTGCCCTGTCTGCAGCCCTGGGACAGCTGGGAGAGCATCCAGACACCCGTGACACTGAATGGCTGGCTGGCTGGCTGGCTGGATGTGCGGGTGGATGGGGGGGTGTTTACCATAACTCTGAAACATCTGCAATAATAAAATTCAGTGATCTTTATTTTTAATGGTTAAATGGCGCACTTACCGCCTCGGCAGCCACATCCTTGTTACTCATGAACAGCGGGATACAGGCAGACTAGAAGGGAAAATTCCAACAGATCAGATTTAGTGTTTACTGAGGAGAGGTGTGAGCCACGGGCTGAAAGTGTTCACTGACCTGTACGGGTGTCATGTGTGTGAATTTCAGTTCATCGAGCGTTTGCAAAATCTTCTCGTTGAGTTTAACTGGTAATCTGTCCCACGTCCCGTCTGTTGTATTATCCATGCTGGAAACCAAACATTCAGCAGAGCTCGAAACTAAAGTAGTTCACAGTGGGTCTGCTACAGTCGCACTCCACGCTGCTCCTGTTTCCGGGTCCGCTGCTGTTTACACGCCGGGTGGGAACAGAAGCTCTCCAAACTGCATGGTTCCCAGTGACTGTACACAAGATAAATAAAACCTTCCTGCAGTTGCTGGTCGTTCTCCTGAACAATGCAATTGTCATTATGATTTAGGATTGTTTTGCCACAGATTCTGGGCACCCTGCAATAGTGGTGTTTTGCCATGGCAAGCGAGAGCTAACAAAATCTGCTTTTAAATATACTTTAAAAAAATCAAATATGTAGTGTTTCTGATGGGAAAGCTGTTGTGTTCCTCACAGGACAGCCACCACAGACATCTGAGTAGGATCCATTAGTGGACAATAAAGTATTTAAATGGAGTTTAATCTTAAACATCTGCAGCAGCAGCTTGGCAGCAGTCAGGTGTTTTCATATTATATTATTGGTACTTTTGTTAAAGTACTTTTTTCTCTAAACAGTTCATGTGGAAACACTTTAGAAAACTAAAGCTTTTCTGGCTTCCTCTCTGGACACAGTTGCTTTAGTTTCTTCTGCCAGAGATTCTCCTGTTTTCTGGCCGCAGAGGTGCTCTCAGAGCCACAGACTGACATCTTATTCTTTCAAGCTAAGATAACACAATTTAAATCTGCTACCATCAGTCCTGTTCCAAAGACCTCAGCAGCATTCATGCCTGAATGACCATCACCTAATAACTCCTATAGTTATGAAGTGCTTTGAGTGGATTGTCATGGACAAAATAAACAGGACTGAGTTCCTGCCCCTCTACTTTGGAGGAGCTGCTGTAGAGGTTATCACCAGTTTCAAGTAAATGGGGATTCAAATAAAATACGTTGTCATCTGGAAAACTATCTTTACTTACCTAGGATCCTTGAGCAGGCTGACCTCTGTATTGTAGCATTTTCATCATGGCTCAGGTGCAGACTGAAAGGCAATGCACTGACCAAGTACCACACAGAAGGTCATTGGCAGCAGCCTTCTATTCACTAAAGACATCAATGCTAGCAGATGCAGGAATCTTCTCACCCTGCTCATTAATGAAGCAGAAAGGAGGATGTGCAGCATCATAGCACCAATCATATATCCACACATCAGGGACACATCATAATACATTACACATGACAATTTCTTATATACTGTAATTCCTAAAGTTTATATTTATATTCATATCAGCCCTCTCTTGCACTCTAAAGCTTAAAGCTTGTAAAGGAAATTTACATCCTAACAGGAAATTCCTTTAATGCCTACACTGCAACCTTCCATGCCATTCCAAGTCCTTGTGGTATGTGTCCACCCGACGTGTGGTTACATTTCTCAGGAAGTGCATATCAAGTTATGTAGAAGGCTAGGACATACTGTTATAAAGAGGCTCTGGTTATGGTGCAAGTTATGATGTAGAGCTTACGCGTAAGTATAATTCTCATGTAAAACCCATTGGATATTAATGTGAATTATTTATATGCATTTTTTCCTCTAAATTTAGATTGGATTGCCTAATTTGTATTACTCATTTTAAGTTAAGTTGATACAGTGTTGCCTCACTAGTCCTTATGTTCTGGGATAATAAACCTCTTAAAATCTTGAAAAAAATATAGGAGCAGCTGTGTTCCAAGGAATATTTTAATGTAATGGTGCAATTACACCTGTTGACAAGTCCCTTCTCTCTAATCATAATGAAACATCACACCCATTTATAAAGACATCAAAAATAATTGTACAGAATTTTGGCTTTATTATGAAACCTGGGGCATTTTTTTTTTTTACAGACCACACTTCTACATTTGTAAAGATCCATTTAGCTGATTTCGTTGCACTCACAAAAAGGAGAGACTGTGTACAGAGCAACTTTCCTGCCCGAGCTCACCATAAATTCTTTGAAATACAAATCTGGAGCATATCTAGTGCATGTACCATGGTGTGGCTAAATGGAAACATCTACTGCCTTGGACGTATATACTTGGAAGAAAGACCTCATCCAAACAGCTGTCACAAG
>NW_005187403.1:667576-687186 GCF_000239375.1 Pundamilia nyererei | reverse complement strand
GTCAAGTGTTTAAACCCCCTACCTACCCAACCCACCCAAATCAACATGTAACATGGATTTCAGTATTCCTCTATACTTTGAGAGGCACCCCAAATATTTCAGTTAAAATTCAACCCTGCCTCTGCTTTTTATGATCTTACAGCCAGGCCAAACTTTTTAAAATCCAAGAGTTTGAAAATCATAAATGTTAGTTTATGGCAACACAAAAGACTTCCCTGTCGAATTCTATTTCTGAACTATGTGGGGAGTGAGCCACACAATTTCCCCTGGAAAAGATGTCCACCCACCTGTGCCACAAATCGCTATGAATCAATAGACAGTGTTAGAAGCTGTATAGTTTCTCTTAAAGACCAGCTGCAATGTACATTTTTTCAGATAGCTAGACAAGTTCATCGGGAGTGCAATTTGTGGTTTTTGAGAATTAACACATTGGCAGTATCTGCCAGTCTGACTTGGCTTTGACACCTGAAATCAAACTTTTCCTATCTCAGACACTAAACTAATGCAATGATGTTTTCAGATGTGCCATTTTTATCATTTCAAAACGGTTCCCATTTCAAACTTAATATAGGCAACATTCCACTCTGACGCCACACATACCGGTACCTGTCCATTCATGTGCAATTTTAAGTCTTTCATTTGACTGCGGACACTGAGCCTTACAGTCATTTGCACAGGAAACAGCTGTACTAACTGTAATTAAACAGATCTGTTAAAAAGAAAAACTAATAAACTGAAATTTATCCCACAATCTTTTGGCCATTCGTTCCAAACATAAATTACATTTATAAAGAAGAAACCAAACAGATAACAAGAGAACAAAACCTCTGAGATCCAATCACATGTAGGCTTTACTCAAAACTGCCACTCTCATTTCCACAGTGTAAATAACTGTCTTGGTGTTGGAGGGGAAAAACAAAACAAAACAAAAAAGTACAGTGGAGGACACAGAGGAGTATCATTTGAATAGCACTACACCACTCGCCGCACTTCGAAAAATCGCTTCAGGTAGTAAATCTGTCCGAGTGTCATTGCCACCAGAACCAGAGCTTCAAAGAATGACCACAGGACCACTCTGCTGTTTGTGTTGTCATTGACTGGATGGAGAAGAAGAGGAGAACAATTATAAAGATTTATTTACACTTATGATTACAATGGTTATTGGACTTAATGTAAAAGCTCTTACTTGCTCTGTGTATCCTCTCACGGACCTCCATGTACTCCTGCTCGTGCTTCACGGCTGTCATGGCAACTGCCAGCTCGTTGATCATCTCCTCCAGCTTATTTTGGTGGGCTGAAACAAGAGAAAAGTGACTTGTCAGTGATGAGTCACAACACAGTGGTAAGGAACCCTGCTACCCCCATTTGAAAAAGAAAACCCCAAAAACAAACAACAACAAAAACATGCAAGATGTGCATATCCTTTTCACACCTGTGATGCATGTATCTGCCAGTGCTGTCCCATTATCAGAGACATTTATACTTCATACATGTTCTCAACATGTGCAACAAGTCAAATCATTCGCAAACATCACCACGTCTGTCTTATGTATGCATAATTAGTTTTTACTACAGAAGCAACTCTGGTTAGAGAAGACTGCAGTGCATCACAAGCTCAAAAATTTATTTCACAACAGTAGTTTAGTCAAAGCCTGCTGTGCCCTACCATCCCAGCTGTCACCACCTACGAAGAGGGAAACAGTGAATCCACATAATAAAGTCAAAAAATAAGAAATTAATAAAAGGAACAATCATTTTAAAAGCAACGGGAATAAAAAGAGTTGCGGTTAAACTACATAAATCCCCACTGTGTACCTTCTGTCTCCATATCCTGGCCTTTGGGAGCCTCTCCGATATCAATGGTGAACATGACAATCTTGGGTGTCATGGTTGACATCTTGTTGCTGAAGCAGAACTTGTAGGTTCCATCCATGTGCGCTGCCACCGAGTATTTCCCACTGGACTCTCTGTCCCCTTTGTAAATTTGCTTACCGTCAGGTCCTGTTATCTGGAGATAGAAGAATTTCTGAATAACTGACATTGCTGCATGACTGGAGAATAACATGACGGGCATGATGTGCTTTAGGAAACATATGGCAGAAACTAAGTCAGACTGTCTGCAGAAATAGCTAGATTTTCTGCTTAAAACTAGCGAAAATAAACAAATCCTACAACGTCTACAGCGCATTAACTATTCAATAATCAATAATCGTATTAGCTACATAATTAGCAACTTAGAAACAATGCTAATGCTGCACTTCCTATATCATAATGGGTAATTTAATCATCATTATGGAGCAGCTCTTAGCGGGAAACTAAAAAAAGCAACTCTGTAAGATGTAAATTCTAACGTTTTCCATTCAACTGTATGTTAAATCCTTTACACCTGCTTTGCACCCAACTAGTTTTACCAAACGGTACCGGCTAATAGCTAGCATTAGCACAGGCCTTGTGTTGCATTGCATTTTATGATTTACAAGTACATCCTGCCTCGCGTTAGGTGACTCTTTTGCTATCCGAATGAAACATCTCACCTCGACGTCGATGTCCAGGAAGCCTCCTTCGGCCACTTCAAACATGAGGCCCATCTTGGTGCCGGAGTTGACCCGCTCGTAGAAGCACTCCTCGGCATGGGCGTCTATGCTAACGAAGTAGCCAGAAGCAGTGGCCGACAGGACGGCCAGCAAGACAACTAGCTCCGACAAGGTAAACATGTTTCAGTGGTTGTGTGGAAAGCGTAAAAATAAATCTGACGGTATAAAAAATTTCCTCGCTACTGTATATCCAGTTTGTGTGAGTGGACTGTTGCAGGAGAGGAGCCGCAACAAGCTCGGCTACTCTGTGCTGCTCTCAGACTGCCACGTACGGGCTTACTGCACGGGTACCTGCGAGGGCCAAACCTCCGAGGATACGTGACACACACTGAAAAGGAAGTGAAAGGCAACTTTTCGTTTTCTCATTTGTTATTGGAAGAAGTCCCTTAAGTCTATGTAAACTTGCCAAAGTCAACCCCGTAAAGACTCCTTATGTGCAACGCGAATACTTAAAGACTCATGTTCTTTAGTTTACTATAATTTGTGTTTTTACACTGAATGTAAATACTTTTATTTATTGATTTATAAAAAAATCAAATCAAACGAACATAAGTGAAAATGCACTAATTTAATGAGTAAAATACATATGTTTATACAAATATATAATAAGAATATAATAACAAAATATCCTAAACAACAGCACCAAGTCATCTAAGTAATAGTACACGATTATGAAAACAATTGATATCAGTTGACAGCATTTTGCAATAACAACAATAATAATGATAATAGTAATTTATTAATGTTGCATAGCAGTTCAAAACTCTACTTGAAGATAATACTGCTTGAAGACACAGTGCATCACTGTAAGACTTTTTTGTAGTGTGGCATGAGTGACAGACTTGAATACTTTTTTGTTAGATTTGTAACGTTATAATATTTTGTATTATTTAATTCAGTTTAGTAAGTTACTGTTCTTACTGTCTTGGAGTGACAGTGACCAAATAATTTCCCCTCAGCTTAATAAAGTATTTTGATTCTTCTCCATTCCTCAGGTTTCCTGTCACTCTACAACATTACATTAAACAGTTTGAACCAAAAGACTGTTTAGCACAACCTCCTGGAACACGTCTCTCCTAGACATCTCTATGCCTTCACAGGTGTGTCATCTGGATAAACTGGGTTTGCACTCTTCATCCTCTTCATTGCTGCCCTCACTTCCTCCTTATTAATCCTCCACTCTTTGTGATTCACTAACTTTTCTCCATCTGTTTTCCTATCGTCCTCATTTTCTGGCATTATCAGCACCTCAAAGTGCTCCTTCCATCATCTTAACACACTCTCTTCTATTGTTAGCACATTTTCATTTCTATGGTTAACCACTCTAACCTGCAGCATATACTTTCCATTTCAATTTCTCTGTTTAGCCAATCAGCAAAAGTCCTTTTCTCCTTCCTTAATTTCTAGCGTCACTTACAACACACTACATTCCTTTTTCTTTGCCACCTCTCTCGTTGCTGTATTCCTAGCCTTCCTGTCTATTTTTTTCATCTCCTAAATATGTCACTCCTTCTTTACTAACCTCTTCATTTCAATAGTTTCTTGTACTTCATCATTTCACCACCAGGTCTGCTTTACCCGGTTGTGTCCAGAGGATACACCAAACACCAGTGTCAGCACTAAAGCTGTACTTTCCCAGTCATCGGGTAACTCTTTCCTTCCACCCAGAGCATGCCTCAACTTCTTCCTGAACTCTGTGCAACATTCTTCTTTCTTCAACTTCTTTCACTTACTCCTTGCCTCTGCCTTCACTCGCTTCCTCTTCTTAATGTACAAAGGCATCCTACAGACAACCATCTGATGCTGTTTAGCGACATTCTCCTCTGACACCACCTTTCAGTCTCCTATATCTTTCAGATTGCACATTTTGCATAAGATGTGGACCCTCTGTGTGCACCTTCCTCATCTCTTATGTCACCCTGTGTTCTTCCCTCTTCTTAAAGTACATGTTTAGTACAGACATTTTCATCCTTTTCGCAGAATGTACTATTATCCGTCCCTCTGCATTTCTCTAACACCTTACCCACTAAATACCTCTGTTCCCTTTGTCTACATGTCCATAGAATTTTGCACCAATCACAATAATGATCACGGTGACATTATTGCTTCATCTAACTTACTCAACTTACCCCAGAATTTGTCTTTCTTTTCTAATTGACATCCAGCCTGTGTTGCATGCGCACTGACAACATTCAACATCGACCATTCGATTTCCAGCTTCGGACTCATGTTCCTGCCTGACACTTTTCACCTCCACAACACTGTTCACATACTCTTCCTTACCCCTACTCCACTCCTCTTTCTATCTACACCATGGTAGAGCAGCTTGAATCCACCTCCAATACTCCTGGCCTTGCTTTCCTTCCATCTGGTCTCCTGCATAAACAATATATCTACCACAATATATTTATACTGCCAACTTTAACCCCCAGACTTCTGTCTTTCCTACGCTCTCATTGCCTCATAACACACCCTCCTCCTCTTCTTTTCCTTTGTCTATGGCCAATATTAGCATTTTACACCAGCACCCTGTTTGAAAGGTTGAAATCTCTTCAATCATGACTTGAATGTTGGCCAAGGTTTTAATGGGTTTGTCCAAATATTTATATTTGTTGGATCAAATATAAATAAAAGGATTTAAAAGCAAGATGCATTTTCACCAGTCTTATGGATGTACTATTTTGGGGAAAAGAGTACAATGCTTCAGTGATAAAGTTACTTACATCACCACTTGACTTTCTCCTAAGTTAGTCTGTTTTATGTGAAATATTTTATATGATTTTGCTTACAAAGCAAATGACAAATATTAGATAGCTCAAAGATTGCAAGTAAATGTTCAAATAGAAAAGAAATTGTTATACTAATTTTTTATCTGTATTTATTTCTACGCGTTTCTAATAACCCTAGACGCCACAACAAAACATTACGAAAGTTTAATAATATCATTTTTAAAATGGTAGCGCATCTAATTACGTCACAAATAACATATGAAATGTAATTTATCTCCCTTTGCCGTGAGTACAGACAGTCAACGAACTGTTCGAGAAGCCTTCGCAGACGTTCTTCGTCGTTTACCGCTTTCGCCGCTGTATCGTAAAAAAACCTTTAAAGAGCATGCGCTGAGTGAAAGTGATCTGGCTCTTTAATTTATCTGACGCCGTTTACCGGACGGACTGAGATCTGTAGCTTTTATTTAAGCGGGTTAAAGCGACCACGAGAGACGGACGCCCAGGGTGAAAAAATCCATTACACCCTCTGTTTTGTCGCAGGTTTGGTGACGTCCAATAATCGACTTGCTGTGAAGTCTCCGGGGCCGAGGCCTAGAGACATTTTTTTTGTAACGGGCGCTATAAAAAAAATTGGTGTCGATGCTTAACTACATTTAAGGTGCCCGTTTTGACCGGATGTGAACCAATGAAGCACTTTATACTGTAACTGAAGCTTTAACGGTGGGAAACGTTAGCCAGCTAATTAAAGCTACTGCTAACTGCCAGCGAGGAAGTGAGGAACGAAAAAAATGACATCTCGGAGGTAAGCGGGGGCTGTCTGGAAAACAATGTCTGCTGATAATGCTAGCTGAGTCTGCTAACTTTAAGTGAACTCAGCTGTTTGGATCTTGGTATGTCGGTAGACAGTCAATGAGAGTTCCGACGTTTCTGGAAATAGAAATAGGTGGTGTAGGGCTGCTTCATTTAGCGTTACACCGGCAACTTAAGGCAGTCTCAACTTGTTAAGTAAACAGCGCTGTAACATTTGTACAGAACATACAAAGCTAAGCTGTCCACAAACTGTAGTTACTAATAGATAAAGTTCAAGTTAACCAACTCTGCTACAGCTGCTGTTAACAGATGCATCTTACTGGATTGATTTGTTATGGTTTGAGCTGCTGTCCAAGTCAAACCAGCTGTATTTACAAATAACTGAGCATAAGACACCCCATATTGGTACAAAAATTAACGAGAAAACGGGAAAACTGCAGAGAGTGCATCAGAAAAACGGAAATGAAGTACTTTGACGTTGTAGATATGTGCAGAGTAGGAAGAAGTCATAGCAGTTTCAACATTTTAAGTAAATTAAATTCCTTAGGTAATAAATGTAACGCGTTAAAAAGTCATCGTTAGCGAGTGGAATAAATATATTTCACATAGATGGTGCACAGAACACAGACTTCTTGTACAGACGAGAGGCAAAAGATGAAAATAATATTCACAGGGAGGCAGAGGCAGGAGATGACCACAATGGACGCATGAGTGAAACAGGCAGGCAGTCTTTTCGGGGGAGTGCAGGGTGGCAACTTGTAGAAAGAGCGCAGTCAGCCTCTGAATGTCTTTACTGGAATATACAGAGTTGGATAGAGAGGAAGTGAAGAAAGACAGAGACAGTGTGGCTCTTTTTTACCCTTGGTTCCAAATGAGTCTCATTGTCAGCAAGCATCCTGTGCAATAATACCAGAAACATTATAAGAGAGAGACAAGACTCTCAAAGGAATCCTTTATTGAAATCTAGGCAAGAAATTTTTAACAGCAAGGATGGTGATTGGAGTATAACTTCCCCAGTGGCCTTTTGAAATCCTCATTAATGTGTAAGTCATTGACACATTTAAGCTGTTTTAATCAGATTTAACTTTCATGTCCAGGTGACCATTAAAATTAAACTTGGTTGATACTTCAAAATGCCCAGATAAGTGAGTGGAGATGAAACTACATGCTTTTAGAAGAACTTTGATAATACTGTCTCTGAATAGTGGATTGAAAATTGCAAATAATCAAGTTTTAAGCAGTTAATTCATAATTTTGAACACCTCTTAGTACTATAATTGACCATCCACTCTGAGTTATGTCATGCTGTTGTTGTGCAATGTATGGATTTTTGGCAAAAAGTTCACACAATGCACTATATAATGAGTAAAAATTAAACGCATGTACTTAACAGTAAGTCTAAATTGTTATTTTACTTGTCCTCTTTTAGGTGGTTTCACCCCAACATCACAGGTGTGGAGGCTGAAAACCTCCTGCTGACTCGTGGAGTGGACGGGAGCTTTTTAGCCAGACCCAGTAAAAGCAATCCAGGAGACTTCACGCTCTCAGTACGGTAAGTGACGTTACACATGTTTGTACAAAGCACCATACTCCAGAGGTGCATCCCTAGTGTACTGTGGGATTGTGAAAACTAAACAGTGTTACTGGAGCAAACATTTGGACATTGAATAATCTGTCTGCTGATCCAATGTTTTTTTTTTTTTTTTTTTCTCCCCCTCCCTTTTAATGATCTGGATGCCTTTCTTTGACTTTATAACAGAAGAATTGTTTTGCATTACCCTTTTACAAGTTAGATTAAAATAAAAATAAAACAAAACATTCTTGCTTGTGAGACAAGTAAGGAAACAAGGAACATACAAAGTTGACTGTCAGTCAACTTTACAGAGGTTTGCTTTGATATTTTGGCTATCCCTGTGGTGTGCATTAAGAGTTTTAAAAACCATTACAATACAGGAAGCAATGGATGAACTGTGATTGTTCTGCTGTTTTAATAAAATGTGCTTTTGCACTTTATAAATAATTTTTACAAATCAACTTGAGAAAGACTATGAGCTCTGTTAAGGTGATCAAAGTAAATTTTGAATGGTTGGACATTTCAGTATTGCCAGCCTTTAGGTTTTTCCTAATATTTTTTCTTACTTTTTTTTTTTGTGGCTTGGTCACAGATGCTGAAGGACTTTCAAAAGACAGGAGTTATACAGCATTATCCCTTCGACTGGAAGAGAAAATATAAATGGATTGAATGAGCAACAAATTGTTTAATTTTCACTTTACATATATTATCTCTTTTTATTATCTCTTTCTCTTTATTCTCTCTTTTTTTTTTTTTTAAACTAAAATTTTGCAAGAGTGAAATAATTTACTGGATTCTTCTGTTTTATGATCTGCATAAAGCAAGATTTAAGACACACTTTTTGTAGGACAGTGTAGTTTCACAGCAAAATTATCCTACCTACTTTGCTTTCAAATAGAACCACATTCGTGGTCAAATAGAACCACATTCGTGGTTCTATTTGACTAATCTATTGGACTAATCAGTATTTCAGCAGTAACAGTTAGTCAAAAGACTGTGGAACTTGAATTAGGTTTTGATAAATCCACAGAGAATTATCCCTCAGTTCTGTAGGATGTTTTAGTCTATTCAGTATAATTGTCTGTTTTCCACGCTCTGCCCACATCACATTCGTTTCCAGGAGCAGCAGGCAGGTGTTTTGAGTGAACAAGCACAGATAAACCCCTGCAGCACATTAGGTACCCAGCACTAAACTAACAAGCAGTCAAAGTTGGAAACTAGCACATCTACATCTAGCAGCTTAATGGCCAGATGGTTCACTTAGGAGCTGGTGCAGAGCAAGCCTGAGAGTAAATATTAGACTTATATTTAACAGGTGGACACAAACATGACTGGAAAAGAGTAATAGCTTTGCTTGGTGTGTGAAGAGGGAATTGTTTAAGTAATAACATGATAAGATAAGATAAGATAAGATAAGATAACCTTTATTAGTCCCACACGTGGGAAATTTGTTTTGTCACAGCAGGAAGTGGACAGTGCAAAAGTTATGACGCAAAAATTAGGAGGAAAGACCTGCGAAATCTCTCCGTCCCACACCGTGGGTGCCGCAGTCTCCCACTGAAGGAGCTGCTCAGTGCTGTCACAGTCTGCTGCATGGGGTGGGAGATGTTGTCCAACAGGGATGACAGCTTAGCCGCCGTTCTCCTGTCACTCACCACCTCCACTGGGTCCAGAGGGCATCCTAGAACAGAGCTGTATTAGTTCTTTATGTTCTGTCCCTTGCAGCATAATTGGACTATTAAATTGTTGTCTTTCCTTTACAATTTTGGACGATAGTGAGAAATCCAGTATTATCTGAAGAAGGCAAGACCAGTGTTTGCTGATGCAAAAAACCCAAACAACTTTGTATTTTTCTCTTGAGGCCTGTCAAGTCATAAATTCTATTTCAAGATAAAGTATCATTAAGTCAGTTTGGCTGATGTAGCCAGTGTTATTTTTGAAACAGCCACATATTTCATCTGTACGGTCTCTCATCTTGCACCATATTTACTTCCTATGGAAACAAAACAAATCATGCTTCTCGTGTGGAAACTGACATTTCCACAAGGACGCTAGTTTAAATCAGCGTGTCTTGTCCTTTTTAAAAAAATTTATTTATTTATTTTAAACTAAGTCACTGACAGTTATTGAGCCGCATATCTGACACAAGTTCTCCTTTTTTCTATTTTCTGTGTTGATGGCAGTCACCTATAATTACTCAACAGTTAGTCTGGTTTGTATCACCAAAAAACATATGCCAATAGAAATGATACCTATGGTGTTAGTGGTACATGTTACACAGTGTTAAACTGATTATCACTTTGCTAATTTTGTATCATTTCTCGCTCTGCATCAGAAGGGCTGGAACAGAAACAAACCTAAGGGTTGTTTCAGTTCAGTTAATATAATGTCGTGCCTGTAACAGTTTCCTAAAGTTGGTGACAGTATAAAATTTTGTGTTCTGTTTGAAAGACGAAAGCTGGAGGCACAGAGTACCTCCATAGAGTAGTTTTCATTATCACCTAATGTCCTGATTGATTGAGATCCAATGAATTACTTCATCTGAAAAATGTCATAAAATCTTGTTTTGTCAGATCAAAAGAACTAATTTTCACAAGTGAGAAATACTGTGAACATCTTAATCTTGGGGATTAATCATGGTCAGATTGATTGCCTATAGCTTTCTGTACTTTCATGACGCCATCTCCTCTTAAAGCTGACACTCACAACACTGTCATTTGTAGGTTCATCCTGTTTGTTATCAAGTTACAGCTTAATGTAACTTCTGTGATTCAAGAGCTAAGAGGCAGTTTATATCCTGTCTGCAACTTTTTGCAAAGTAATCATCTTCTGTTTATACATTTTTTAAAATTAAATTAATTCAAATTAAATTAAATGAATTCAATTTCATTTATCTAGTGCCAATTCACAAGAACACCTACCTCATGGCATTTTATATTGTAGGGTGAAAACATCCACCTGCCACGATCATTTGTGAGTGAGGGGAAAGAAGAGTGCAGAGGGAAATGGAACAAAAGACACATATGGGAGAAAGATTAAGAGTTTAATAATTAGTAATGATTTGAATGCAGTAGTAGTGAGTGATGAGTAAGGTGCTGAGTGCGTCATGGAAGTCCTCCATCAGCTTGTTGTGGCATAACTCACCATTAGCTCCAGTTATGTTTTCTTTTCACATAACTGGAGCTAATGGTGCTCATTTTTATTTTATTTTTTAACCCTCCCTAACCCTTTCCCCAAAACTGATTATTAAAGCTATTTTTTAAAATAAAATATTCAGTCATATAATTGAAGACAGAAGAGAGCAGTGAAGAGTGAAAAACAGACCAGTTTTGTGTGTACAAAAATGGACAGAACATGGTGGTAGAACTAAAATAATTAGAGAAAAACACGCTGAAAAATTCTGCAAATTTTATGACTTATAATATAACTTATAATATGTAACATAATATTTTGGCTGTTTAGCTTGTATCTGAGCTCAAAATATGAGGAAAAAATGGATCATAGGCCAGTTGTTCCTACATTTGTAACCTGATGATGATCTTTCATGTGATAGTAACATAAATGTTTGTGCTGTTCTGCAGGCGAAATGGAGCAGTCACCCATATTAAGATCCAGAACACAGGAGATTACTACGACCTTTATGGCGGGGAGAAGTTTGCCACACTTGCAGAGCTGGTGCAGTATTACATGGAACATCATGGACAACTGAAAGAGAAAAACGGTGATGTTATTGAGCTGAAGTATCCACTCAACTGTGCAGATCCCACCTCAGAGAGGTAAGTGTTAATGTTCATGTAATATTTGTTGTGGCAGAAAAGTTCTAAAAAAAAACAAACTCCAAATGAGTTGTCAATAATTTCTGAACACCTTGTATATTTTGTATATTAAATTTACATAAGACCATTTTGGACACAGGTGTTGTTGTTTTTGTTTTTTTTTTAAACTATTTGATAACACTATAGTTGCCAGTTCAATTCACACTTAAACAGTAAGTAAGAACTATAAGCTTCAGATTTTAATGTTATGTCTTTTATCTTTGATAAGCTGTGCTTGCTTCAAGTTAACTAAGGCAGATCTTGCAGTTTACATAATATGAGAGCACATCTCTGTTACGTGATATATTCTACTACCTTCATATTTTCCCATTGCAGATGGTTCCACGGACACCTGTCGGGCAGGGAGGCTGAGAAGTTGCTCACTGAGAAAGGCAAGAATGGCAGTTTCCTGGTGAGGGAGAGCCAGAGCCATCCGGGAGATTTTGTTCTATCGGTCCGTACTGGAGATGACAAAACAGACAGCAGTGACAGTAAACCTAAAGTCACTCATGTCATGATCCGCTGCCAGGTAAGATCCAGATTTTGTACACACTCCATGTGTTTTCCACACCTAAACTCTGCCTCTTAGTTTGTCTGAATTCTGTGCATCATGTAGCATGCAGGTATACCAGCAGCCACCCAAGTATATTTAGAAATTTAGTTTATCCTTTTCCATCTTTCCAAGGGTAGCAGATTTATTAGTTGACTTTTTTTTTTTTTTAAAGCCTTGCTAACCAGCTAGCCCTGGCCCTTAATTATTCTTAACTTTTGGCTGGTTAAAATCATGACATGGATTACCTAGATTTTTTCTTTTTTTAATGAAAATTTCAAGTTCAGAAGCAGAGTGCTTTCTTAGAAAATACTTTTTAATAATACCCAGTGGTATAGCTGCTGCTACCCAAGGTGGATAAGCTAGAAGTTGTGTTGCAGTCACTCATTTTCTATAATATAGAGTTTTTGCACATTACTGAAAGCAACAACATCTCAGTATTTTAAGACAAGATATTCAGTCAATTAACATACCTTGTAAAATTTCATCTAGGTCTTGAGGACTGTATACATAGATATGAATTGGTTGTATACAAAAGACATCTGTATCTTGATTCTGGTAACATAAGGCTAGTCTGTTTTTAATTATATTGCTGATGTACCTGTGTCCTTTTGCTCAGCATGACCTGAAGTATGATGTGGGTGGAGGGGAGAAGTTTGACTCCCTCACAGACTTGGTAGAGCACTACAAGAAGAACCCTATGGTTGAAACTCTGGGCACTGTGCTTCAGCTTAAACAGGTTTGACCCATCTCATGTGTTCCCAAGCATTTGTGCCTATATAACCTGCCTCAGAATCTGTTCAGTTGTAAAGGAAGAGAAACATTGGAAACATTTCCTGATTTGTTTGTCTTCTGACTCTTGGTCTTTGCAGCCTCTGAACACTACCCGTATTAACGCAGCAGAGATTGAGAGTCGAGTTAGGGAGCTTAGCAAACTAGCGGAGGCAACAGACAAGGTCAAACAGGGATTCTGGGAAGAATTTGAGGTGAGTGGTCCTACGTTTGTGTTAATTTTTATTATTCGTGTACTTTTGTATTATCGACATCTTTAAAAATGAAAGTAAATAGTCATAACTTTATTACACAAGAAAAACAACACATGGATGTGAAGTGAACTGCCTCCTGTTGCTCATGCTTTCATGCATATCTATTTTATGGTCAGACAGTTTAAAATATGGACATAGCTTCTGTAGCATTTTTATGCCATTGTGAAGCCTCATACTTGCATAGACATGGAGTTATAGTGAATGAAGTGAAAGACTTCATTATTTGTCTGCAAAGATAAATTTATAACCATAAATTAGGTGAAGTTAGTGAAAACCGGGTTCTGTTTACATGATAAATTTTTTTTGGTGTCACTATAATCAATGAATAATCATAGGTAATTGTGATCTTAATATTTAACCAAATAATTGTGATAAGGATCACCGTGGAGCCCTAATTATAAAATTGACAGCTGACTAAAATTAATAGTGTTGGACATTAACTGTAAATTAGTGTCATGGATCACAGTAGCCAGTGAAATAATTTAGCAAGCTAGCGAATTAGCTTTTCTACGTACCATACATGATTTCAGGAGGAATAATGTTAGCAAGCAAATTGCAGTTAGTTGCAACCTTATGCCTGTACTGGCAACATACAGTAATGTAAGCTAATAAAGTAATTTGAAAATGGCAGACTTTGGAATTAGCTGACCTTTTCTACTCAAGATAGTATTTGTTTATATACGATTTCTTGTGATTTGTCTGCATCAGCGATCGTTGTATTCACTAACATTAACCAGAAGAGCGATAGGTTAAGGGTTTGAGTCTTGCTATGTATTGAATTTCCTGTTAATGTTGACAATAATTTTCTCCTGAAGGCCAAATCTCGTGTTCGCAAGGCTTCACTCAACAAATATGCCTAGTGTCGGCTAACTTCAGCTTGCCTGCTAAGGCTAACAAATAACTTGACACCTAACATAATGTGGCATGATTGTTGATGTCAGAGTATTTCAGAAACTGCTCATTTACTGGGTTATTTCCCCCAGAAAACCATCTCTGGATAAAGTGTGATTAAAAATTTTAGAAATCTTGGTTGGAAATGGCATTTTAAAATGTGACTCTCCTCTTTTTTTCCTATTCAGACCTTACAGCAACAAGAGTGCAAGTTGCTCTACAGTCGCAAAGAGGGCCAGAGACCAGAGAACAAAAACAAGAACCGATACAAGAACATTCTGCCTTGTAAGAAAATCACTCATTTTTGTCTATAAAAACCCTCCAGTTTAACTGCTCAAGGACCTCCTGAAGGGATTTTTGAGGCAACTAACTACTGATTTTATTTCCATTTCCAGTCGACCACACACGCGTGGTGCTGAAAGACGGGGACCCAGATGAGCCAGGCTCTGACTATATCAACGCCAATATCATCATGGTAGTATCCACTGTCATGGTAAACTCATGTCATCTTTGGGACACACATTGCACACACTGCATATGTATGTGATAGTATGTAGATGGCTTCATATGTCAACTTTCACTCACGCCG
Organism: Pundamilia nyererei; assembly: GCF_000239375.1. NCBI lineage: Eukaryota > Metazoa > Chordata > Actinopteri > Cichliformes > Cichlidae > Pundamilia > Pundamilia nyererei. Next base: position 672,589 of record NW_005187403.1, on the reverse strand, counting down.
CTATTCATCAGCCTGTGTGATCAGTCAGTTTGTGTTCTTGTTTGCTGTATTTCTCAGTTGCTGACTGTGTCATGCTTATGTGTGTTTATGCAGCCGGATTTGGACTCAAAGTGTAATCAAGGCACCAAGGTGAAGAAGAGCTACATTGCCACTCAGGGCTGTCTACATAACACCATCAGTGACTTCTGGAGGATGGTTTTTCAGGAGGACTCTCGAGTCATCGTCATGACCACCAAAGAGGTAGAAAGAGGGAAGGTAAGCAAAGCGACTGATCACGGAACTGCAATTCTACCTTAAAGGTTAAGATACTATTTCAAGATGTGCCGTTTTTGTGTGCTGCTCAAATTCTTAAAATAATTAATCTAAGCAGACAATATGGTTGATTGTCAGGGATAAACACCATTGTTAACAAATTCTAAACTGTTAGGTCATTAAGCTTGAGTTAGTATTTTATTAAATAAAAATAAGTTAATTAGTAATGTTTATTAATTTGTTAACAGTTTGAAACTACCTTTAAAGTTAAAGCACCAAAACTGCACGACAGGTTTATCATGGTTCAAGCTGAAATGCACTGATCACAACTTTAACCCTGCATGTTTAGAAAATATACTTAAAAGTTCCCAGTGTCTTTAAAAAAACAAACAACCCCCCCCAAAAAACAAAGGTAAAGAACTTCTGTGAGACACTATCAATGCTCCTAAATTGACGTGTTTAAGATAAAACAAGATAGATGCCATCCCAAAAGTTGGAAAATCCTTTTACAGCAGCCAAAACGTCATACACAACCCATGAGAAAATATCTTGACAGTAAAACGACTCAATAAGTTAAATATAAAATTAGAATATAGAGCACAGTAAACAAAATAAAATAAAGATGCACCAAAGGGAACAACAGAATAGAATGCCATGCAAAAAGTTGAGTATAATACAATTAGAACCACAATAAGAAAAATGTACAAATACAAAAAGAAAAACTACAAAACTTCAAAATTTTATACAAAAGTTCAAAGTAAAGGATATAGTGTGGAAAAAGTAAAAAAACAAAAATAGTCAACTTCCTGATAACTAGCTATCTTAGCTAATATTAGCAGTAACTTCTAGTATGTGAGATTTCCATGTATGTGTGTATGTATGCATGCATGTATGTTTCCTTTAAAAAAATTAAAATGTGTTTAACATATTTACAGAAAATATCGACATTCACAGGAACTTCAAATGTTCTACTACTACTACTGATGAATATGTAATGTGCAACTATGTGATTGTGTTTCAACAGAGTAAGTGTGTGAAATACTGGCCAGACGTGTCAGCGCTGAAGGAGTATGGGGCTATGCGTGTTCGCAATGTCAGAGAGACGTCTGCACATGACTACATCTTAAGAGAACTGAAACTTTCCAAAGTTGGACAGGTAAGTTGTTTGTTTGTATGAAAATATACTGTGCAAATCTAACATGATGATTCTTTGGGAAAAAAAAAAAGTTGTTATCCATCATTGAAGTTAACTGCAATAAATGCCAAAAATTACTAAAGATGACAGATTTAAAACCTGTTCAAATCCCATGAACCCCTTTGATTATGGACTCTTATTTTTTTGTTGTTGTTTTTCAGGGCAACACAGAACGTACAGTTTGGCAGTACCACTTTAGGGCCTGGCCAGATCATGGAGTCCCCACTGACCCAGGTGGTGTACTTGACTTCTTAGAAGAGGTCAACCTTAAACAGGAGAGCATATTGGATGCTGGGCCAATAACGGTACATTGCAGGTACCTCAAATTCCACAGTCAGAACACTTTATCATTGATAATGAAAGAGATATGGTTATTCAAAGTCTTGTTTTTCAGTGCAGGGATTGGGCGGACAGGAACCTTTATAGTGATTGACATCCTAATAGATGTGATCAGAGAAAAAGGTGAGTACACATGCACTCTGTGGCCACTGTAGCACCAAGCTCACAATTCTCCATATTTTCTTCTGCATATTTTCTTAGTCTGTAAATGCATTTCTTTTTCTTTCTTTCTTTCTTTTTTTTTTTTTTTTTTTTCCCCAAAATTGATTTTTGTTCCAGGCTGCATACATATTAATGTCTGCTCTGAGTCTGAGCATTTTAAGTGTGATTGTGAGGACAGATGTATATATTTGGTGAAATAATTAAATAACTTTGTATTTAATTTAATGGTACCTGTCCTGCACTGTATCATGAATTTATTTTATCTGTCAACCTTAACCTCTGTCACAGTCAGGGGCTAGGGCTAACACTGATCTAGTCAAAACTTACTTTGGCCTGGGGCCAGTTCTTTCATTGGTTCCTTCTTAATAGCAACTACACAGTTTGTGCTTGCATACTTGCCAGTTTCTTGCCAGTACTTGAAACGAACACTCAGGAGTCTAGACGTGTGAGGATGATGTCTTATACACGTCTACATAACTCACTGCTTATCCAAGAAAAAACACACACAGATTACATGTTTTTTGTTTTGTTTTTAAAATTCTACTAGACTTCAAAAACTTATAAGAGACAACTGATGTTTAGAATAAATAATCTAAGCTTTGTTGCTCCCTTGTCACAAAGGGTTGCTACAGCAGGTAGCTCCTCATATTTGATATTAGCAGAGTTTTATGCAAGATGAACCTTCCTGATGCAATCCCACAGAGTACTTGTATCTCCCCTTTTGCTTGCCGAGTTGTTTCATTAAAAATATATATAATTTGATCATTTCTGGAGAATGTAGTCCAAATGTTTCTGCACTCATGCCTGGATGTCATGAGTGCCTGGTCAGCTGATACCTTGAGAGATAAGGGGACTGTTATGTCTCATATTTTCAAATACGTCGAAGCGCTTTTCCAGGTTCTCTTGAAAAAGTGACCAGCTGTTTGAAGATTACGCTATTACATTGTCATCAACAAAAATGTGCATATTTGGTTTCCCTGACTTATAAACTCTATAAAGAATGGTGTTTGGGACAAGATCTGGACTGTAGTCTGGAGTCTATTTTTGACTATGCAAAATGCATTAAATTTGTTAAATTATTTATTTATTTTTCCTGGTGCAGGAGTGGACTGTGACATTGATGTGCCGAAGACCATACAGATGGTTCGTTCTCAGCGTTCTGGGATGGTGCAGACTGAGGCACAATACAGATTCATCTACATGGCTGTACAGCACTACATAGAAACATTGCAGAGGCGCATAGAAGAAGAGCAGGTACGCAGCACTTTGTTTTTTATTTTTCACCTCACTTCTACTCACACTTATACCATTCATCTGCTTTCTCCTCCACAGAAAAGTAAGATTAAGGGACGTGAGTACACAAACATTAAGTACTCTTTGTCTGACCTGACTGGAGGAGAGCAGAGCCCTCTGCCTCCTTGCACTCCTATTCCTACTCCCACCTGCACAGAGTAAGTGCCTCTTAAATGACCTGTGGCATTTAAACCCTTGTAAAGAAAGCATTGACAGTTTCTTGTTGATTTGTATTTGCTGTCAGGATGAGGGAGGACAGCTCCAGGGTGTATGAAAATGTGGGGCTGATGCAGCAACAGAAGAGCTTCAGATGAGATTCACCTTTTGATACCAGTGCTCTATCAGCTCCAGGTAAATCCATGAAGAACATATGGAGAGAACTGTCAACATACAGTAGCTTTAAATGAGAGGAAGCTGATCTAAAGAACAAAAATACAACCAGTTCTGCTTGTCAAAGAGAAGGAATTAGAAAAAGACAGTTGTCTACAGTAGTTAAAACAATAAAGGTCAGTCTTTATAGCATTAAATACAGAGTTATTGTTAATTAAGGAGAAAACAACTTTTACCTTTTTAGATTACCTAAAAAAAAATTAAATATTGTGTTCTAATCTTTTGTAGTTTATATATAGCTGAGAAGAAGGTTAAATTTACTGAAGGGAAATTTAAATTATAATAATGGAAAACATTTTTTAAATTATTATTATTATTATTATTATTATTATTGTCACTTAATGCATGAGCTGACATTGTGATTAAGTAAGCACACCTCAAATATCCATGTAACATCTCTGACCATTTCTGCTAAAGACTTGTAATCTGTTTCCTTATTTGGAAGATGAAAAGTGCCAGTCCTTTTTTCTTTTCTTTCCTGCATTTTTTCATACCTACTGTTAGTACATTAAATGTCAAGCAATCAAGTTATTAAGTGGGGTCATTTATCTTTCTCATACCTACACTGTTTCTGTTATCTGTACCTAAATGTTCTAATGCTCTTAACTATGTTTTTAAATCATTTTAAGCACAAAGACATTCCACAAGATCTTTATTCCATTTTTAGAAACCTGCACCTTCCTCTGAAAACTTAACAACTTGTTCGTCCTCACAGAGATCAGTCCTAGAGATAAAGGCTTTTGGATAACTGAGCTATAGGCTTTGTCAAAATGTTGTTGAAAATTGTAGGTTTGTTCATGCTGCTCTGTTTTTTCAGTTGTTAAACCACATGTAATTCAGGATATCTCTGAATCGTGTTCTAGTCTGTTAACCAATCACTACTGCATCAAAACTACGACATTACAATTTAATCTTGATGCAGGTTTAATATTCCAGGTAAGAAAATCCCAGAAAATTCATTCACTTTACCTGGAAGGAGTGTTTTCAGTAGGAGAAATTTTTCATCATTCATTCAAGTGACTTTTGTCAGTGGGATTACAATGCAGTGATTAGTGGAAAATTGCAATAGAATTAAAGTATGTAATGTTCAAAACATAAATATTTCCTTGAAGCATAAATGATCCTACACATTTCCTATGAAACAATAACAAGTTGTACATTTTCAATGTTTAAGTGTTCCCTTTCAGTCATTTAAGAGTTAAAATGCAAATAATTAGTTTAACTGACTGATATATCTGACTAGAGAAAAGAAGCAATGTTTAAGCAGTGCCATCCAATGTTTCACCTCAGGATTGTGCTGATATGAAAATGCTACAACTGAAAATTGCCAGTTTGTCACAATGCATGTAAATAATCCTCAGTGCATAAATAACATCTTGCAC
>NW_005187403.1:654955-667556 GCF_000239375.1 Pundamilia nyererei | reverse complement strand
CCCCCCCCCCCACCCCTATCTAACACAGACCAGTATTGCATCCAGACAATCAAATTAAATCAAGTTTGTTTGTTTTTTTTCTTTTTAGGATCTTGATACCTGACCGTTTTTTCGCCAGCCACACCTTGAAGCCTGAGACTTGACCATAATGATATGGAACAATGGGGGAAAGAAAACAAGAACATACACACACACACACTCACACACACACAAGATACGAGGGAGACCAGAAACTGGGGTTCCCCTCCTGTTCTTGCTTATTCTTAAGTGAACAATTTCCCTCTAGTTGAATTCTAAACCACTGTGATCGTCAGAAGAGCCTTTGAGAAGCCTAACATGCTAAATCTACTACTAAACCACAGTTTGGGTTTAGGCTTTGTAAATCTCACTGCAAAAAGGGCTGCCAACAGCGAGCACCCTCCTCAGAGGGAAAAGAACCTAACTAATCTTTGCTCATCTCTCATTCTTCTGTGTAATAATATTTTTTTTTTTTAATTAACCAAAGGAAAGTGAAATTGATCGTTTGTAGATGGAAGTGAAGAGTTTACTGAAAAAGGCCTGTGCCAAACCCACACATAATTTTATTCACATTTTGCACCTAGTTATACAGTCTTTGGGCTCAACAAAAGTGGGGGAAAAACTTCCAGTGGTTTTTACTGTTGATTTGTAACTACACAAATTAATTTTTCTGTGGCAAAAACACCTCAAAGAGAAACAAAAATTCAGGTTCTTGGGAGTGTAATTAACTTCTTTGTCTCCTAGTTCACGAGTTTAGTACGCTTTCATTAGGATTAACAGTGTTGGTTAATCATTCCAGAGCTCAAGCCGAATGTCCTTAATGCTGCACTTTGAATTGGCAGCATTAGATTCAGTTAAGCCTTGATTCATCTGGTGGATTTATGAATCTGGATTTTTGGGAGGAGTTTCCTGAAGCTATGCACTTATGTTGCAAAGTCAGGATGTTGACATATTAGGACTTCAGGGGAGTCTCTGTATGTCATTTGCAGGCATTGCCATATGCTGATGGCTGCCAAAAAGATGTCTCTTCCCCCCCCCCCCTTTTTTTTTTGTAAGTGCATTTTCCCTTTTTTTATTATTCTTTTCTTGTTAAGGATAAATGCCTTTATATACCATTGCCTATTTTGAACACCACATGTACTTAAGTTTAAAAGTTTGTTCTAGGAAGTAATCACACATCAGTTTTGGTAGTAGATAAATTGTTATGGTTGTGGTCAGTTGGATTCAGGAGTTTATACACACAAACAAACATTCACACATTTTATAGGAGAGTATTTTCTGGTCTTTCTTTTGTGTGTCAATCAAAGTGAACAGTTTTATTGGAATACTTTGACATTTTGGAGAAAAACAATCATTTACTCCAGATAATACGATGGATCCCACTCTCACATCTGTAAACTATGAAGCTATAGCTAGTAGCTATTTGTTTAGCTTAGTTTTGCTTAGAGACTGAAAACGAGGGAACGGCTATATTAAATCTACTTAAAGGTAAATCAATAAAACAAATATTCGGATTAATAGTATTTGTATACATGTTTAATGACATCACTATTCTAAATTATCTGTAAAGAAACGTACTTTAGTTCTATCAAATCCATAAAACCATGCTGATTTTAAGTTACACATTGGACTTATGAAAAGTACTTGTGTTACTTTTTCTATATCTGCTAATGTCTGGGTGCTCTTTATTCTCAGATAATAGTAATAGACACCTGGTTCAAATTGACCCGTATTCTTTTTGGTTTGTTCACTTTTACGTAACTTGTGATGTTTATTCTAGAGTCTGCATGGAGCAGCTATCAGGTCCTCCTTAGGCCCAGCCGGGTATATGAAAATTGTATTGTTATCATGTAACTTACTAATATTTACCATTTGGCATCGCATGCAAAATAAAAAAAGGGTTTTTAAAGATGTCATCACTTTTGTAGATATTCACCAATTTGATCTCATAATGGCACTACATGAGTATCCTCAGGGAAACTTGAATGTACCTTGCATTCAAGATTTGCACCAAATTTAATGGCTGTTCATCTGTTAGTTACTGAGATGATTTAAGTCTGGACTAAGGCAGTGGACTGACTGATTGAAATTGCCATCTATAGTACAGTGCTCGAAGGATGACTAACATCACCTTGAGGAAGCGTATGGTGGAAGCAATTCTTGACTGTGCTTATACAGACTAGCCTTATGCTAAGCCAGCTTTATATTCAAAGTGCAGATATGAGAGTGGAATCTTATCAGCTAACAGTAAGAATTGAAAATGTATTTTCTTAAATGTCACTGTTTCTTTATCTTCACGATCAGCTTCAATATTAGGATAGTCACTTTTTTCAAACATGTGGCCTCAGTATTTTGTCAAGCATTGTCAGTTTCTGCACATTTGCTTACCATCACTACGCCTTGAGAAACTGCAGTCTTGCGATTGAACTTGCTGTAACAGTGCTGACTCAGAATCTCTCTTTTTGAGAAAAAGGAAGAAGCAGCTTGCCTTGTGAATAGTTCTCCGTAACCACTGATTTTGGACTGAACAGCTTCTTTCTGTGATTTAAAAAAAAAAAAAAAAAAAAAAAAATCATGACATCAGTGTTTCCGGGAGCTGCTTCCTCTCATTGGAGGACTCTGCAAATATGTGGCTGCTCCACAGCAAGTGTTCTTTGGAACATCTCCCGTGTAAACGCCATCATCTGACTGAGATCTTCTGTAGTGTGGTGTACTGTATGCAGTTTTTATCGTTGAATGGTTGACTTTGTACCTGCCTAATGTTTTGTGGTGTGTGTGTGTGTGTGTGTGTGTGTGTGTGTGTGTGCGTGCGTGCGCTGTGACATTGTGGCTGCTGACGGCCATACTTGTTCTAAGTTACATTCTTGGCTTTGTTTTTTTGTTTTTGTTTTTTCTCCCTGAGATGATAAAACTGCTTTCCATTTATCATGTAAGCAATTTAGATACATAGGCATACGCATAGAAGGCGAGTCTATGTGTATGTGATAGCTATTAAAAAGAAACAAACCAACTTAACAGTGCTCTTTAGTTCCACCGCCGTTCAAGAACCCATAACACTTAAATGTGAATACTTTCATCCTTAACATCCTGAACAAAAAAAAAAAAAAAAAAAAAAAGGTGATCGCAATGCAAACAAAATCTATTTTTTAAATTGTACATGAGTTCCAGGTAGAGGAGAATGTACTTAAACATATCTACTTGCCAATAAAATATACTGTATGTATATTCCTGCAGCTTTCCTCCTCTGGCATGGGGAGGAACCTCTCACAACGCTTAAAGGTTTATTGTATGACTTTCAATGCAGTTAACCATGTTAACTTCCTTAATTAACAATAAATGGCTGATAAATGCCTCATTAAGTCATTGTCTGTCTTTTTTGTTTTTTGTTTTTTTTAGCGAGAAATATTAATCTAAAATTATACTGATAGTCCAAATTGATATGCTTGGTGAAATTTAAGCACTGAAAAGTGCGATAAACTTGAGTTGGCCAAGTAAGAAGCAAAAAGGGGAAGCTGCTTTAAAAGTTAAAGTTTGTTTTGTTTCCTGTTTGGATGTTTAATCGTATACTAATGTTGATGTAGAGGTTTTGTCTTGGTGCTGACACTTGTTCACAAGAATAGTGCAGTGCCTGCATAAATGGTTACTTAATCGTCAGCTGGAAATTAAAGTATCACATGGACATCACATGCTGGAACCATAAAGGTTTTAGCCTTGAGGATGACACAAACTGTTGCAAATTTATGCTAAGCAACACTAATACAGGTGAATCTGCAGAAACATGTTCAGTTACTTCAAATTGACTTCATGCTGCATTCATTCTTCCATACATACATGCTGCTTGACTTTTTCTGGATCAACGTGGGGTCTATGGACGCTGGTGCAGACTTTCCTGCATGTTTCTCACACAGTACGCTGTTGTTCTCAGCTTCCTGGTCTTTGCTATTGGTTGTGACCAACTGGGATTCTGGGCTTGTGAGCTCTCATCACCTCATCAACACTCTGGATAGGTTGCTAATCTGTTGCTGGGCTAAGATGTGGCGAGAGACAATTTTGGAGTCATTAGAGAAACTGCAGTTTTTTAGTCTAGACTCTCTGCTCCAGAGTTTACTGCTATTTTTTCACATATATTTAATTAGTATACATAACTGCACTGTTTACCAAATGTGTTGAAATTATGTAATCAAGCATGAACATCAATGCCAGCTCCATACTCTAGTTGAAGCATCAAATTTGCTGCTGATAACTCCAGGGTTGGTGTTGTGGACAAGACTGTTCTAAACTGAACCAGATTAATTGTGACATGAATGGAACTGCAATGCAAATTAAGTTGTACCTTAGTCATAAAAGCCATTAAACCGTCAATTATGAAAACATAATGGATGAAGAGTAAAAGTTGCGGAGCGGCAACTAACTGGAGCTCGAATGTCAGCAGATGAGCAAAAAAAATAAACATTTTCAAGTGTTCATCAAAGTGTTAGTTTGCAAAGAATGAGTGAAGTATTTAAGTTATTAAAGTCAAATCAAATCACTTTTATTGTCACGTCACATTACTGGTACACTGGTACAGCACACGTTTGTGAGATTCTTTTGTGCAAGCTTCACAAGCAACAGTGGTGTGCAAAAATACAAGAAACGTAAGAAACAAGCCGAATGTGAGAATTATGAGAATAATGTGTCGGCTGACAACTGATGGATAAAGTATCAAAGTTAATAAAGCTGAATAGTTTTTGTTATCGGTGTAAGTGGCACTGTTACAAACGGTTGGTTATGTGGTGTAATCTGTTGCAGTGTGTGAGAGAGAGTTTGTCCATGTTTTCATGATTTATGCTCATAACACACAGCTGGAAACATGCACAGATGGATTCCATTTATAGTAATTAGAGAAAATGTGTCTTTTTCAATTTTAATGTGACCAGAGTTAAATGTGCCTCTCAGAATCAACTCTCAAACCCCTTTTGTTGTATAATGCATGATTGGCATAACCTCTTGAGATCTTTAAGACTTAAATATTATTGTATAGGCTATAAATAGACTTTTTTAGGCTAATCTCATTTACCTCAGAGGGCAAGGCTTAATAAAGCTGACATGAGCTCAGTGCTTAATGAGTAAAACAGCTTTTAGATAGAGAGAGGGAGTGATATTAACTGAGGAGTACCAACCAAAATAACAACAAAGCAATTTCACAGTTGTTGAAAAGTATGTATTCAATTCAGCATCTATCCCAGCTATCACAGTATGGGAGGGCAGGTCGCCAATCTGTCACAGGAGCAGATTACTTTAGACAATTTTAAAGAGGTCAAAACAGTCTATCTCATTGGAAGCAAAACATAAAGAAATGAAGGGTGATTTAATACTTTTTGCACAATTTTTTTTTGCACAAAATTTCTGTTAAGCCCTGATCAGCTTATTGAATCTTTTGAATTTTGGGTCATGACATATGTCCAACATCCTCCTGCAAATATTTCTTCTGTGGTCCCATTAGCAATTGATTCTCAGTTAAAATAAGCTTAGTTTAGCTGTAATGCACAAATTATTTAATTTACTGTGTGAAGAAAGATTGGTTAATAAAAAGCAGCAAAAGATATATATATTTATCGCACAGAAGAGAGAAGTGAAATGACAAACCGCTGGAGAGTCACGGACAGCTCAGAGGGCAGAGGTATCATGTCGGAGCTCTGTCAGTTTCTAAAGATGTTTGTACAGGGTGTGAAGAGAGAGGCTGCAGAGGAAGAGAGCAGCAGCAGAAGCCCCACTCTACCAAAGAAACACTTCAGACTGTGAAGCCTTTTCTGGAGAACCTATTTTCTCAAGACTTTAATAGTTTTAAGACTTTGGCACTGCTTCTATGAACTGCGTTGGACATTTGTCGCGGCTGTGACTGGAAGTTGAACAAGGCACATCTATTGTAGAGCCAACTGTAAATTGGTGCAAAATGGACTAAGGATCCATAAAGACAGTGCCAAGTGTAAATTATCCTCTGCTGCATGTTAGCCATCAACAAGAATTAACAAAGTGGTAAGTATTATGTAATGTTTAAGGTTGTCTCTAAAATGATGTCCGAAAATGTTGGAAAACATCTTGAGGTTTTAACTTTTATTGTTGCTTTTCTGCCTTTTGTTTTAAATGCTTTAAATCTAAGAGCTACTGGCAAATCTGATGAGGGTGTGCCCACACATCATCTAAATCACAGAGCTTTAGTCCCTCTCGTACTTGTTTGAGTTTTGGGATCAGTCGCACCAGTTCATCCAATGTGATGGCACTAATAGACAGGGAGAAAATAATACATGAATTCAGTCTGAATGAAGACATCATGCCAAATATTTTTTGACAGCAAAATCTGGAACAAGGTTGGGTTTGATAGTTTTAGTTAGTTTATATGTTTTTTGTTTTATGCCAGCTTTTCATTTAAAGGTTTCCAGTTCTGGTCTCTTCACTGTGCTGTGCTCCACCACTCCTGCAACCTAGAACTGGTCTAGTAACTTTTATATAGTGTCTTACAGTGACATATCTCTCAATCTCTTTCCCTAAATATTCATTTTTATTTTCACTATATACGATGTAGGTTTGGATTTTCCCTCCTAAATTGTGATCGTCTCCGCCAGTCGATCTGCTGCTTGTGTGTGTGTTTTTCTTTGTGTTTTTTTTTTTTTTGGCTCCTCCTTTATGTCTATGTGTGTTTTCCAGTGTGCCAGTTTATAGGCGTCATCAGGCCAGAAGGTCTTTCCCACGCTGAAGCCAGCCACACCTGTCTTCCATCTAAATTCCAGGTGCTGCTGATCACTTTCGCAAAGTGGTTACTAAACTGTTTGACTGAGCTTGAGTCAACGCTGGATCGTTCAGTTACTGAGTTAGTGAAGTCCCAGTTCTGAGTGGAAATAGTCTGTGTGTTTTTGTGAGTTCACCAAACTGATCTCTACACCTTGTCTTGTTAGGAACTTGGAGAGGAGTGTGTCATGGGATTGGAGCATTTGTAAATATCAAGTGTTGGAGTTGTTTGCCTGTCACACCACGGAGCGGGAGTTGGGAGCACGTTCACGGAAACCACTTCTTTGAAAGCTGTTTCACGATTGTTTACATGTCTCACTGTAAATCAAACGCACTGTCTTTGATTGGAAAGTCCTGCATTTGGGTCCTGTTCTCACCACGCACCTTGACATAAATAATAAACACTGATTTAGAAACTGCATTTTGTGTTTAGTTGTGTTATCATTGTCTAATATTTAAATTTGTTCAATGATCTGAAACACTTTTTTACACCAATGTATGTACGTAAAAGTTCTGTTCAAAAACCATCAACAGAATCATTCCAACAATGTGAACCTGAAGCTGTCACTGCAACTCTACTAATGCCCAGTTTGTAACAACAGACATGATGCCTCATGCTACAAAACAGCCCTAAGAGATGCAGTTAAATGCGGCCTCAAAGTCCGAAAACACACACACATATTGACCAATTGGGCAAACTTGTCGACACCGTTCTTCAGAGGATAAAGTGCTGGTGCCGTGTTCCACCACCAGACTTCCAAACAATGTTGCAGAGATGTGCCAACCAGGAAAGAACAAGATCCTTATGGCCATTTTCAGAACTTTTTTTAAAATTGTAATTCTAAGAATCGTTTGGCACATGGTGTTTTGGAAATGTAAATAATGATCAAATGATAACTACAACAGCAATAATAATAATAATAATAATAACATTAATGGTACTAAGAGTTATATGATTACTACATTTTTAAGAATTACTGGACTACATACTTATTTATTATATAGACTATATAGTACATAAAATCAAAATTAGCATGTTTTATGTAACTGAAATGTTTAATTATGTGGGTTAAAGAAAATATTACAGTTACAAAGTATATTTATATTAAACATGTCTATACTTACTGCATTTGATGTACTTTAACCATGCGGAATGTAACTCCTGCATTTGTGTAATTATGCCACCCCACTTGATTTCCATGCCACCCTAAGAAAATTTCTTTAGATCTGCCCCTGGTAGTGGATGAGACCTCAGAGATGATGACTAGGATTGGAACATCTGTCAATCAATATGGTAATGCCCATAACTCAATTATCCAGGTGGATGAGTTATAAAAAAGTTGATCCAACGTGTTGGCCCTGGAGTTGTTATAAAGGAAACTATCCTTAGAGGCTAAGATTTTGTTTGATGTCATGTCATAAAAATGCTTTTTAAATCCTGTAATGATAGACATTTCAACATGAAAGTTTAGAGGGGACTGAATCTCATTTGCACCCAGACTCAACTGGTACCTAGACGAACTGCAGTAAGGCTTAATTTTTCATCTCCAGAGGCTGCCCTTTGTTTCCACAGTGTTGCAGATGAATCAGAAGAAGTGCAGTGTCTAGCGTAAAATGACACACAATTAAAAAGTGCTTCATTAAACACAGTCTAAATAATAAATCACCTAGTTCCTAATCTGTTTAAAGGGTTCCTTGTCTCCTTGCTCCTGGGTGTCTTTGCTCACCCAGACGCTTCTCTGACATCTCACTGACCCGAGGCCAGGATGACAGCTTCAGAGCATGCTGTTGTGACCAGATGAGACATGCTAGACATGTTATTTTCTTCATTTCATACAGCTGAGCAGCCAAAAATACTTCTACTTATTTCTGCCCCTACAGCATTTTTACATTTAGCCATTGCCTTGACAAAAAGTCTTGATGTAAAAGTCGTATATAATGAAATGCTGTTATATATTAAAATACTTTACATTGTTAGCTGAGGAACAAAAGCCTGCTGTTGCAACATAAAAGCTGTTTTTAAAAAAACGATTTTTTTTTAAACAAAGCACAATGATTTTCATTGATTCTAGCAATGCTACTATGTAGCTCCAGCCAAGGTAACTGTCACATGTAAGGTGCAAAACGTAGCACAGCATTATGAAACTACAGCAATTAAAGGTGTTGTAATAAAGTAGACAGGAGTACCAATGTTGTTTAAGCAAATGTTTTTCCTTCTTCCAGCCAGTAAGACAGTGCTGTGATCACACAAATATATGATCTAATATATGTTCTTCAAGATGCTTTTTTTCCTTCTTCTAGCCATGCATTATTGACTCAATGACCCCTAGTTGCTGCTACCAATTTGGAAAGTTTCATTTCATTCAGTGAACGGTTTTCATTTCGCTCATATGTATGGCTGTGTCATTTTACAACACACGAGCTCACCATTCAGTGGCTGGCCAGCGTCCACAATATAACTTTCAAACACATGTGTGAACCCCAGTCACCACGCACTAGACAGAATGTGCTTGTGAAGCAATTTTTATTGTAAATGTAAAACTTTACTGGTACTTTTCAGCTCCAGTTGGACAGCTCTCCAGCTCTCTCCTGCTCTGGTCCCAGCGTCATTTAAATATGGGAGATTTTGATTACTGGATTGTCCACAGCGTCCCTGGCAGCCTGCACAGCGCTGCTTTTTGAGCCTGCCATATCACCCCTCCCCTGCAGCAGAGCCAGAGATCACACCTCTGCCACAACATGGTATATTCGTACACAAATCAGACATGCATGAACAATGGTCCAGTAATGTGATGTCACAATATATTCTGCTTCTTCAAAGTGGCAAACAAAAAACAGAAAATAACACTTATTGCAGTTTAAATTTTTCTAGTTGTATCTCTCTTTATATGAATTGCCTCTTTGCCCTCCCTCTTTCTCGCTAGGTATTTCAGTGTAACACTCAGTGATGGAGGGAGACATACTGCCTGATTCCTAATGAAAAATAATGTTACTCTTTCGGGACAATTTGAGTTCTGGTACAAGACACCTTTTCAGATCGCAACCACACATTCACAGGATTCAGTGCATTACCAGATACAATTCATTAGGGGTATTTTATGTTGCTACTAAGTTGTTAATTGGTTATGACATCTGTGCTGCAGACACACACACACACTTACAGGGATTCTGGCATATAGAGCAAACCATCAAGAAACTGTACAGTTTCTGGGCCTGGCGTCAACTGTGTTTATTACCAAAGGTGATTAATGACATTACTAGACAGAGACATGCAGTTTTATTCTGGGTAGGCAGGCAGTTATAAGCGCACACGCAGACACACAAACACACAGGGTCCACACGTCATTGACCTTAAGCTCTCAGCATGCCCGGTCATGAATTTGGCATTTATCTGTCACTTGTAATTAACCATGGCTCTCTGTCTTTTCCTTTCTCTTTTTTTTAAATGACATAGGTTTTTCATTCCTCTGAATTTTCCTCTACCTTCCTAAATTTAACTTTGACTAAGGATAACTGCATTGTATTTGAATTTATCTGATAAACTATGATTAACGTTTTACTTAACCCCCAGCTCTAAATCCTGAAAAATGAGGGTTGTGGCAATAATACACGCAAGTGACAGAATCATGTTGGAACCTCTGCCTCAGAGGCTTCTGTAGATGAAAGGATATTTTCAGAATCTCCCGAAGTAAATATCAGCTTGGTGGAAGACCATAATAGTCCCAGGCTTTATTAGTCAGTCACCGTGCTCTCGGAGCCAATGTGAGTGTTCCCATTTGTGAGCCACATGAAGGCAAAGAATGCTGTCAAGTGATGTTTCTGCATTCAGCAAAAGCGGTTAATATTTCTAATATCAAAATACAGCCTGAATATCAAAAGACACATCCTCTAGTAAAGAGAGGCTGGTTTATTTCAAACCCCACCATAAAACTGACTAGCTCAACTGTGACTAGTTACAAAAAATTACAAGCAAGAAAAATAATAATAAGTCAGTCCATTTAACTTTTCCTCTATTTTGGGGGGAATTTGAAGAAAGTAAGCAATAACTCAAATCCCATAAATTTGGTGAGTAATGTGTGGTTGCAATGCAGGTACCTTCAGTCCAAAAACGTTTGACATTGACGTCCAAGACATTCATATCAAACAATTTGGTCCACTGCCTTCTCTCCTACACATCTATGTGCCTCGAAAGGTATATTATCAGGACCAACAGCCTTTTATTTCTTAATTACTGACATGGCTTAAGTGTCAGCTTTCGGGGATCTACTACTCTTCCCTGCTGAGAGAGCTGTGCACCCAGGGGTGGCAACTTTCGAGCCCACCTGTAACTCATTACCGGCAGTAAGGCAGCAGTTTTAAGGAGCAGCCCGGACCTCCACTCTTTACCACGTTGTCTGCCTTACTATGGCGGTAAAATTGGCTCTGGCTCTCTTGTGTTTTCCTTGAGTTGTTTTCTGAGTAGTTCTATGTTATGTTCACAGTAACAGTTCACAGTAGTGGCTTCCTGGTTCACCTTCCACGCCTTCTCAATACTCACCTAGTCAGCCCTGTCGCTGCTCAAAGGCTGCTCATCAGTAAGGACGCTCGCTTTTGCTTAGCTGTATAATCAGAAGAACACTCACCTCCCCTCCTGTTTCCTGTCCGCTATCTTCAGCAGTTCCGCTCAGAAGGACGTTTCTCTCTCGTCTTCCCGACATACCGGACCTTCGCCCGCTTTCCCCCAGAGTACCGCTCACCCTGGTGTCAAGTAAGCCCCCCCACACATTCCATAGTGCGATCACGTTCCCACCGGGGAAGTGCACATCACTAACTCCTCTCTCTCTCCCTTTCTCATTCCAGACCCGCCGTTCCGCGAGAATCGCCGCGTTTATATTCACTGTGCACTAGTAGATAAATTCACCTTTGCATTGAATCATTTTGAATTCAGTGTGTGCTTCTGGGTTTATTCCTGTGCTGCCTGTGAAAGTACGATCTGGGCAGACATGGACCCAGCAGACTTATTCTGGACCGCAGTGAAATCACAGGGAGTTTTATTAGGGACTCATGAGCAAGTGTTGCAATACATGGATGAGCAGTGCTAGGCGATCAGTGGCACACAGAAGGAAATGTACACGGTCGTTAGAGACATCCATGCCGCACTCACTCCCGCAACTTCGGCAGCCTCTGCCGGAGCCGTCCTAGTATGCAGGATACAAGAAGTTGCAGGAGTGAGTGCGGCATGGATGTCTCTATCTTCAAACCTCGTTTGAGGAGCCAGTTGCACTAGCCCTTTGCATCGATAATCAGTTGAGTGAAAGAGAAGCCGAAAAGGAACCCAGAGTTGGTGACCCTCGGTCAGGGCTCCTCGCCCCACCAGTGTCTTTCGCGCTGGAGTCGTTAGAACCGCCCAGCCCTCTACCTTGTTACCAGGGGAGCCTGTTGAGCCCATGCAAATCAGGCAATTGAGGCTCCCTCTGGAGGAGAGAGAGATGCATTTTCGCGCTCAGGAGTGTCTGTACTGTGTTCGCCCTGGGAATTTCATTGCCGCCTGCCCGCCTGCCAAAAAGCCCTGGCTGCCAGTAGTTTCAGGCAGAGGTGGGACCAAGTCATTGTTTTGCAAGTCTCAAGTAAGTCTCAAGTCTTTATCCTCAAGTCTCAAGTCAAGTCTCAAGTAATGTCAGGCAAGTCAGAGTCGAGTCTCAACTCCCTGGTGTAAAAGTCCGAGTCAAGTCACAAGTCTGAAATTTTGAATTTCAAGTCCTTTCGAGTCTTTAAAAAAAACAAACGAAAAAAGAATGTTGCAGTTATGCTAAATGTAAATATTAGACCATGTAATTTT
>NW_005187403.1:644472-653923 GCF_000239375.1 Pundamilia nyererei | reverse complement strand
ACTGATTTCAATTGAAAGCCTGCGTGCGCTACTACCGCTTGCCACCAGTTCCCAGAATCCTTTGCGGTTTTACCCCTGAATGACGTCACATTTTCAATCTCTATATAATATGTATGTTAAATTATATATTTGGAGTAAAATATCAAGTCTTTTCAAGTAAACCGGTTCAAGTCCAATTCAAGTCCCAGGTCATTGGTGTAAAAGTCCAAGTCAAGTCACAAGTCTTAGAACATTTTTTCAAGTCAAGTCTAAAGTCATAAAATTAATGACTCGAGTCTGACTCGAGTCCAAGTCATGTGACTCGAGTCTGACTCGAGTCCAAGTCATGTGACTCGAGTCCACACCCCTGGTTTCAGGGCAGCTCAGGTTAGTCTAAACCCAGCCTCCTGCTTCCTGTGAGACTTAACTAACTTCAAACCTCTCACGCTCTCCAAGCCTTCGTGGACTCTGGTTGTGAGCAGTTTTAATAGATGGGTCTACCCCTCAGCTGGCTCTCCCATTGGTGTCCCTTGAACCTCCCATCCCAGCCTTGGCCCTCAATAACAAGGTTTTTGCTCACATCACTCACAAAACCAAACCCGTCCAGCTTATCATATAAAGCAAACATCGGGAAACTATAACCTTCTTCACATTCCCATCCCCAGACACTCCACTTATCCTCACTTTTCCCTTGCTTAAGAAGCACAACCCGCACTTGTACTGGACTACGGGCAATGTATTTAATTGGAATTTAACTTGTGATTCCCTCTGTCTTTATCCAGCTCTGCCTTTGACTCCCAGTTCCACTAAGCCCACGGACACAACCTCTCCCGATCTCTCGCTCGTTCTTAAGGAGTATCATGACCTTCAAGGTGTTTTCAGTAAGGAAAAATTACTCTCCCTGCCACTGCATCAACGCTCTTCCCTCCAGCCCAGTATAACCTTTCTTGGCCGAAGAGGCCAAGAAAAATATATTGAAAATATGGAAAATGGATATGGAACAATTCTTCCATCTTCTCAACACACTTTTATTTTTTCTTCCACGATTGCCAAAAATCACAAAACCCCTAAACAAAATGGAAAAAAAACCCCAAAAACCTGTGACTGTCTTTTACCCTTAGTTCAGGTTGAATTAGACTCCAGGCAAAACATCTGAGGTCTCTATCCAGAAGATCAGAGTTCTAGGAACAATTAATATACTGAGTAGAATTTCAAAACTCCCGTCCATTATGTAGAGGATTTGAGCTTGAGAAGGACACACATACTACCAGAGCAATTTTATTTCTTGTTGACATGTATGTTTATAATATCTTCCACCAGCCTTACAGTTGGTAGATGACCTACTTTACCACCTCTTTACAACCAAACCTGACTACTTTAGATTTTACCTTCTGCCTCTGGTCTAGTTATTCCTTCAGCACTTTGTACTTATATTCTCATTCTTTCTGATGTTTGTCTCCATTCGGATTGCCACATCTATCACAACTGTACCCTTCAGCTTGACATGCTTTGTTAAGGACAGGACCCAAACGCAGGACTTTCCTGGTGAACCACAGTGAATTTAGTTACAGTGTAAGAATAACCAACTTGAAGCAAACAGTGTCCCAAACAGCAATTTCCTCCATGGCAAAATTCCTGACTCCCGTGTGGTGCTCTGTGTAAGAGTAATCCAAACAGCAGTGCTCACTCCTTTTGTTTCTCCTCCCGTGGTAACCTAACAAAACAAGACGTAATGATTTTACAAGAGTTCTTTGCAACATGACGGACTGTGACACACTTCAGTTTTTATGAGCTGGAATTGTACTAATAGATACACTGAACGATCCCGCGTTGATCGAAGCCCAGCCACACTGTTAAATAGCTGACTGTTGACAAGGCTCGTTGTCAGCAGGTGAATCCCGATTGCGATCATGTGTGGTTGGCCTCAACTGACAACCACTCAATGACAACCCATGACACAGCTCCTTGTGCTTGGTCCTGGTCCAAAAGTGCTTTACTGGTCGGTGAAACGTGACATTACACAGGACCTTAGTCCTGTTTTCAACCACCATTGGTTTCTGCACAACCACTTATTCTCTGAGTGTATACTGTCCCAGCTTGCATCTTACCTCCTGCTACTATGTGTTGGCTAGTCTGTGGGTCACCTTTACACAATCTACAACAACCAGCTGTAACCCAGGCAGCATGGACAGACAGGAAGAGGAACCCACAGCACTGCAGGAGTCAAAGGACAGTGCACAGAACTAAAGCCCAGGAAGGACACCAGCCAGCACAATCAGGCCACCAAGGGCTCTGAGGCACAGGCCAACCCTAACCCCATAGGCCATAGGTCTTGTGTTGATGTTATTGCACTAGGCTTCCAGGCACTTCTTAATCAGGGTGGATGTTGGTCTTCTATTCATCAATAGTTCTCACATCTGTTGGATATAAAAACGCTTAAAGAATGATTTAGCTTTTAACAACACTTAATACACAAAACCAAGCAAGCAACCAAACAAACAAACAAAGAGGGGATCAGAAAATATAAAAATACTTTTCTCTGTGTTTACATATAGTTTTACACAGTGATCTAGTTTATTTAAATTATTTATTTATTTAATTTATTCTGAAGTTTCGCTTGTAACAAAAAATCCCCCCTAACTGTAAATAAAACTGCACCATTTAATTAAGTAATTCATTAATTTTTAAAGTCTGTTTCACTTCCTGTGTGTTTGTATGAGGATGCAAAAATCTGAAATGTGAAGACTAAGAAAATACTTTTTATTCTTTAATAAATGTAAGCCCAACTCAAATGCCCATTTTTTGTTGCATGACACTTTGCTCAAATCTTGTGGTTTACAAAAACCCTGTTGTGGCACTTTTTTTCAAGCTTGAATTAAGTTATATAATTTTGAGCAATTCTCTAAACCAGGGAAATTTATGGTCAATTAAGTCTGTAATATAGTGTTATTACAGGGCATCAGAGAGGGGAACGCCACTGGCAGATAACTCACTGTACAATGAAAGAGCCACAAGAGGGCAATGGCGGGTCAGCCTTTTGCACAGTTTGAATGACTGGCAGCTGTTTAGATTAAGCTGAACTTTTAGATGACAGAAAGCAGATCTGTGGGATTCACCAACCATAATTCAGTAAATCAAAGTGGCTTCACTCACAGTGAGCCTTATTTCACTACTGCGACCCCAAGGTGCATTTCACATATTAGGGTGAATTACAATAACAGCGTTTGGCTTTGTTGCTCCAGTGACTAGCCTAGAAAATTGCTTAAGGTTATCTCTGGGCTACCTTTGCGGAATAATAGAATTACATAATCATTATGGGCCCTAATTGCACAGTGCAGAAAGCCTATTGGATTTGCATTGTATTGCACATAATAAGTGCAGCTGTTTTGCTTGAGGGATAAGAAAGCACTAAAAATAGACCTATTAGAAAATATTCCCATATGGTACATTAATGTAAGCTTTTTGCAGTGCATGAATAAGAAGAAAATTTTAATGGATGGGAGTGGTTTTAAAATCCATAAAACAAAAAGGAAAAACATTCAGTTCCTTTACTTATGTAGAAGTAGCAGTACAATATAAAATATATTTTACTACTACTATTATATATTAGGCTTTCTTTATAAAGCAAGTAAGACCAATACAATTAAGTTACAGACTAATTTTAACGACACCAACAAGCAAAAAATAGAAAAAGATAATAAGTACCAGTGAAAGACTAAAAGGACTAAAAGCAAATAGATGAAAGAAATGACAACATGGAATTTGCTTGTATGTGATGTCACGTGACATGATTGTATTGTTAATAGTTATGTGTCAATAAATATGCATTTTATTCAGTAACTATTTCATATAGTTCTGTAGTGCTTTAAAAACAGAATAAACAATTTGGAATGGCAATTCCCAAATAAGGTTGTGGCAAGAAAAATCTAATGTAGTCTATATAACTATGCAAAAACGTATCATTTGATTACATATAAGATGTATCCATCAATACATTAACTGAGATGTAAATGTAGTAGGAAAAAAAAAGGCAACATTTGTATCTGAGATACAGTGGAGTACAAATACTTTGCATGGTGAATTGTATTTAGGTTGACTTAAATAGCTCACTTTGGCAGCACTTGTGACCTCACCATTTCATCTTCTGCTGATGAAATGAGAGTGGACGGATTTAGTTGAACAGAGAGAGAGAGAGAGAGAGAGAGAGAGGAGGGGAAATGAAGAGAGAAAGGGAGGAGGGGCGATGCTCTTACTACAGTGTGTGTGTGCTGAGGAGGCTGTCAGTGAGGATAGTGATACAAAGGATGCTGAATGCTGAAGCTGTGCTGTTGGCATTATACCTTGTGTCACACTGAAGCAGCCTGCTCCTGGCAGAAAAAAAGAACAACACAACATCTGTCTGAACACCTCAGGTAAGTCCTCACACCCTCTTTCATTTATTTTAATGAGAAGAAGAAAATGACCTTGGAAAGCTTTTAGTTTAGACTTTTTTTTTTCATTTTTGTTTCTTTTACTTCTTCCTTGCTTCACTGCTACCTCTGAATTTTGCATAGTCTCTGGTTTACTTTAAATGTTTTTCAAGCAGTCTTTAAAAAATGAGTGCTAACTCAAAACACTTAAATTTAGATATTTTCCTAAAAGCTCTGATTTTTTTCTTTTAAATAATAAAAGAATGTAAAAGCTCTGACACCAGTTTATAAGTTTAGAAAATTCTTTATCCATATTAGCATATTTTGGATTCATTTTAATACAGTTATATGACATTACATTAATATAGACATGATAAATATTTCAAAAATATTTCTTTATTTTTTGTATTTTGCATTTGACTAAACAAATTACCTAATGCCTGTACTACAAATTCTTGTTTTTTGCTGGCTGACATTTGACTTGACAATGGTGTAGCTGTGATAAGCTAAAACCAGTCAGTCGGGCTCTGTAATATGTAAAAGCTTAGTAGACAAGCAGTCAAGTGTGTTTTATCCTCTTTTACACTAACTACTCATGACAAGCCTTTCCAGTCATGGTTTACATTAGAGGATGGAAACTGCTTTAAAAATTTTGCTTTAAGGGCGACACTGTTTTTATCTGTTATTTATTATTTTAGTTTAGTGTTGGACAGAGCCGGCATAAATGTTCCACCATTTTTAATGAATTATTATATATGATATATAATATAATAATATATATAATATATAATTATATTATTATATTTGGTATGTTTTTTAGGTGGTAGGGGCTTTCCCTTCAGTCTGTACTCCACTTCAGAATTTTCTTTGAGTGATTTCTGAAACGTTAAACATTTAAACACAGATAATGATCATTTTGATAATGATTATGGTAGACAGCTGCAGCAGTCAATAAAATGACACAGGCACTATAATTCCACACTTCATTGAGTTAATTTACTCTATGTTATCACTATAACCTCTAGATAGTCTCCTATACACTATGGGTGTTAGCTAGCTGTATCATGTTAACTTAGCTGAAGTTACCTATTCTACTGTCTTAGCTAGTTTTCTTATCTTTTAATATTCTTGATACTGTAATGATAAGCTTGAGAAATCAATCTAGAGTTTGCAATAATCTCACAGCAGTTGAGAACTGGGCTGGTTCTGCCATCTATTTGCAGAGGGAATGAACCCACAACTTAGTGTGTAACATGCAGTGACACTGAAGAAGTCAACACTGAGGACACAGAGATGAAAGGAGAGGAGGAAAATTTATGTAAAATTGTGTAAAATTGATAAGCAATACTATAACTTTCTTTAATCTTCGTTCTATTGTCTCTAACAGTTGGGTTTATTCTTTCCCATGCAGCCTATAATCCCTGCTAAAAATCCCTTGAAAAGCCTTGAAATCAGGTGCATTGGCTGCAGTTTGAACAAGATGGATGCCTGTGGATTACAGGGTGCTGATCTCTCAGGTCCTGACTGATGTGGCTAATGTGCTTGAGGAGAAATGGTCAACGTTAGCTCTATACACCCTGACTGCTGAAGTCAGGGGAAAACCATCTTACTGCTTGGCTTTTTTTCTTGCGTCTGTGTTTTTTGGGACATTTCCATTCGATACCTAATTGTCCTGAAAGCTGCTTTTTGCAGTAAAGCAGTTTGGTGATAAAAGAGTTGTCAATATAAGGTCAGTTACAGCCATCTTAACCAGCAATACCTGCTTTTTAATGCTTGCACCTTTAATGCAGTGGAAACATTTTCACTCACTTGTTTTTTTGTATCTACAAACGTAATGTAAGTCAGACATTCTAAACTTTGTTTCACTTTTTGGTCTCCACCATCTATTGAGGGATCTGACAGCAGTTTTGTTTCTCTTTTTTGTGAGCAGTATTTTAAGGAATACAACATTTAGAGTGGTACATCACAGGATTTAAATACTTAAAGACAAACAACAAGACAACACAGAGCTGGTGAAGGAAATAGGGGAGGTGTAAATGTGAGTGGGTGTGGTTAATGTGAGGATGCTCATTTCTGTTCAGTCTGGGATGAATGGAGTGAGGAGGGGGAAAGGTTCAAAGTTCAAGTTTGTTTTATTTATATAGCACATTTATTTACAACAGCAACATTGACCAAAGCGCTGGACAGAAGTACAAAATAACTTATAACTTATTATTACCAAATACCTCTCGTACTGTCTTAAAAAAGAAAAAAAGAAAAGGAGGTGAATATTATCTTCTGTTAATGATCATCGCATATGTATATGTTTTTTCTGTGGTGTGAAAAAGTGTTTGCCTCCTCATAGTGTTTTGCATATTTTTCACACTTATATGTTTCAGATCATCAAACAAATTCTTATTATTAGACAAAGGTAACCTGAGTAAACACAAAATGCATTTTTTAAATGATGAATTCATTGATGAATTCAGAAAAGTTATCCAAGCCTACTGCTCATGTGTGAAAAAGTAATTGCCCCTCTTGTTAAATCATGAATTAACTGTGATTAACCACATGCTTTGGAAAGCTGAGCTCAGTTTCATTAAACACACTCAGGCCTGACCTGCTGAGTCAAGAAATCACTTAAATAGAACATGTCTGACAAAATAAAACAGGCTAAAAGACGTCAAAAAGCAACACTTCATATCACGCTTTAAAGAATACCTGAGAAACAAAGTCACCGACATCTGTCAGTCTGAAAAGGGTTACAAAGATGTTTCTAAGGCTTTGGGACTCTATTGAACCACAGTGAGAGTCATTATACACAAAACAGAAAAAAAGAACAGCAGTGAAGCTTCCAATAAGTGACCAGCCTACCAAAATTACTCCAATGGCACTCAAACCAGGAGGTCACAAAAGAACCCAGAACAACAATAAAGGACTGCAGGCTTCAGATTTCTCAGTTAAGGTCAGAGTTCATGATTCAACAATAAGAAAGAGTAAGAAAGAGTCTGGGCAAAAATGTCATCCATGGGTTCAAGGAGAAAACCAGTCCTGACCAGAAACAACATGAAGGCTCATCTCACATTAGCCAACCCCTCCCCCAAAAAGAGCCAAAAAGATTTGACTCCCACACAGCATTTCAGAAAAGGAACAGCATACCAATAGTAAAATATGGTGATGGTAGTGAGATCTGAGGCTCTTTTGCTGCCTCAGGACCTGGAAGACTTGCTGTGGTAAATCGAACTATGGATTGTGCTGTCTACCAAAACATCTTGAAGAAGAATGGCACTGTTCAGTCTGTTCATGACCTAGTTCTGCAGCAGGACAATGATTCAAAACACACCAGCAAGTCCACCTCTGAATGGGTTAATAAAAACAAAATGAAGACTTTGGACTGGCTTTTTAAGTCCTGGCGGTCCCAACCAGTTATTAGGTTTAGGGGGCAAACACTTTTTCACATAGGGTCATGTAGGTTTGGATTTTTTCCCCCTTCAATAATAAACACTTTCACTTAAAATTGTGTGCATTTTGTGTTTACTAAGATTCTTGAAAAAGTCCTTTTTGACCAGCTTCAGACATTTTTTGTTTAACTTGCATGATACGTAGGATAGTTTCAGTCATGTTTCAGATCACATTACAGCACAGAGACTAGACAACTCTAGAGTTCTGGTCTCTGTACTCATATACAGTGCGTATTCTGACACTGGCTCTGAGTACGGGCTGATAACAATGATGGACTTGCAGTTGTGTTTATTGGTTTTCAGGAACAAGAAGTGACAATATTTGGATGACAGGGTGGACTTGAGCTAAAACTAGCTAGCTTGGTTAGTAAGCAATCCATAAACTATACAGGTGCAACACAGAGACAAAAAATGTAATGCTAATAAGTGCACAAATTTTTCACAGCAAGCCAAAGTATTAGTCAAAGTATTATTTCCTAATAAAGTTAAGATAGATAATAGAGTTAAGTATAAAACTTAAGCATAAAAAATGTGAATGTGGCATGTTGTATAAAGGATTTTGAGTGCTCTAGGAGAGTACAGGCGATCGTAGCTCAAGAGTTGGGAGTTCGTCTTGTAATCGGAAGGTTGCCGGTTCGAGCTTCAGCTCAGACAGTCTTGGTCGTTATGTCCTTGGGCAAGACACTTGACCTGTTGCCTACTGGTGGTGGTCAGAGAGCCCAGTGGCGCCAGTGTCTGGCAGCCTCACCTCTGTCAGTGTGCCCCAGGGCAACTGTGGTTACAATGTGTGTGAATGGGTGGATGACTGAATGTAGTGTAAAGTGCTTTGGGGTCCACAGGGACTAAGTAAAGCGCTATACAAATACAGGCCATTACCATTTAGAGAAGCGCTATATAAGAATCATTCCATTTACCAAAATGGTTTCTTTTACCAGGCTGTATACATGCTTTTTAATGCTATTTTATTTGTGCAGTTTAACATGTGCATCTATGGGGACTGACTTGCTCTTGGAACTGACATCAAATGCCCATTAGAAGAACTGCAGTTTTTGGCACAAAGGCCCCAGAGGTTGCCTTGTGGGTCAGAGAATAAAGGTGCTTTTGCGGATATCTGGAGATATTATAGTTGTTATAATTTAAATATTAAACAATAATACTGACTAACTAAAAAAAATCTTCCACTCTGAGAAGCTTGTATTTCCTAAAATCCAATGCCTCGAGAGCATAAGTATATGTCAACCTGCCTATGAACACAGAAAAATAAACAAACTAAAAAAATAAAACCCTAGTAGGACTACAGAGATGGTAAATAAAAACAAAACTGTTGAGTATTGATACCAGCTGAAATTAATGAAAAGATATGTTTTTGTTATAGTTCCAGCCTTTAATGATAAAATAATTGTAAATTAACCTACCATTAGTAGAGTTCCCTTAGAGTTTGTTGCAACCTGACTTATGATTTCTACATGCAGACATTTTATTGCAAAGTCTAAGAGACAATGTTACAGTTTTACTCTAAAACTGATTACAAGAGAAATGCTGCAGCATTAGCTTATGGCAGAGTATCTAAGACATCTTCATTCTCCAACTTAGGACCTCATCTAATAAATATCAAATGCATTC
>NW_005187403.1:641538-644452 GCF_000239375.1 Pundamilia nyererei | reverse complement strand
TGTGGTAAATCGAACTATGGATTGTGCTGTCTACCAAAACATCTTGAAGAAGAATGGCACTGTTCAGTCTGTTCATGACCTAGTTCTGCAGCAGGACAATGATTCAAAACACACCAGCAAGTCCACCTCTGAATGGGTTAATAAAAACAAAATGAAGACTTTGGACTGGCTTTTTAAGTCCTGGCGGTCCCAACCAGTTATTAGGTTTAGGGGGCAAACACTTTTTCACATAGGGTCATGTAGGTTTGGATTTTTTCCCCCTTCAATAATAAACACTTTCACTTAAAATTGTGTGCATTTTGTGTTTACTAAGATTCTTGAAAAAGTCCTTTTTGACCAGCTTCAGACATTTTTTGTTTAACTTGCATGATACGTAGGATAGTTTCAGTCATGTTTCAGATCACATTACAGCACAGAGACTAGACAACTCTAGAGTTCTGGTCTCTGTACTCATATACAGTGCGTATTCTGACACTGGCTCTGAGTACGGGCTGATAACAATGATGGACTTGCAGTTGTGTTTATTGGTTTTCAGGAACAAGAAGTGACAATATTTGGATGACAGGGTGGACTTGAGCTAAAACTAGCTAGCTTGGTTAGTAAGCAATCCATAAACTATACAGGTGCAACACAGAGACAAAAAATGTAATGCTAATAAGTGCACAAATTTTTCACAGCAAGCCAAAGTATTAGTCAAAGTATTATTTCCTAATAAAGTTAAGATAGATAATAGAGTTAAGTATAAAACTTAAGCATAAAAAATGTGAATGTGGCATGTTGTATAAAGGATTTTGAGTGCTCTAGGAGAGTACAGGCGATCGTAGCTCAAGAGTTGGGAGTTCGTCTTGTAATCGGAAGGTTGCCGGTTCGAGCTTCAGCTCAGACAGTCTTGGTCGTTATGTCCTTGGGCAAGACACTTGACCTGTTGCCTACTGGTGGTGGTCAGAGGGCCCAGTGGCGCCAGTGTCTGGCAGCCTCACCTCTGTCAGTGTGCCCCAGGGCAACTGTGGTTACAATGTGTGTGAATGGGTGGATGACTGAATGTAGTGTAAAGTGCTTTGGGGTCCACAGGGACTAAGTAAAGCGCTATACAAATACAGGCCATTACCATTTAGAGAAGCGCTATATAAGAATCATTCCATTTACCAAAATGGTTTCTTTTACCAGGCTGTATACATGCTTTTTAATGCTATTTTATTTGTGCAGTTTAACATGTGCATCTATGGGGACTGACTTGCTCTTGGAACTGACATCAAATGCCCATTAGAAGAACTGCAGTTTTTGGCACAAAGGCCCCAGAGGTTGCCTTGTGGGTCAGAGAATAAAGGTGCTTTTGCGGATATCTGGAGATATTATAGTTGTTATAATTTAAATATTAAACAATAATACTGACTAACTAAAAAAAATCTTCCACTCTGAGAAGCTTGTATTTCCTAAAATCCAATGCCTCGAGAGCATAAGTATATGTCAACCTGCCTATGAACACAGAAAAATAAACAAACTAAAAAAATAAAACCCTAGTAGGACTACAGAGATGGTAAATAAAAACAAAACTGTTGAGTATTGATACCAGCTGAAATTAATGAAAAGATATGTTTTTGTTATAGTTCCAGCCTTTAATGATAAAATAATTGTAAATTAACCTACCATTAGTAGAGTTCCCTTAGAGTTTGTTGCAACCTGACTTATGATTTCTACATGCAGACATTTTATTGCAAAGTCTAAGAGACAATGTTACAGTTTTACTCTAAAACTGATTACAAGAGAAATGCTGCAGCATTAGCTTATGGCAGAGTATCTAAGACATCTTCATTCTCCAACTTAGGACCTCATCTAATAAATATCAAATGCATTCGTAGGGCACAAATCTTTTGTATGTTTTAGGGTAAAAAATAAACAGCTGCCATATGTTTTGCACCATTCCAGTTAAGTGAGTGAAATCGCCTTTTTGATGATAAATTGGTGCCGCGGTAGGGGTCGTGTCCATTTTGCCCTAATCCATTACAACAATCAATTGAAACTGATGAATTTCAGATTTCCCATTACTTCCAGTGGGGGCTGTTTCCACATGAGCTCATTCACTGGAGCATGTAGCAATACTGACCATTGAATTGGTTATACTCTTCCTCATTTCTGCAGCTGAGGCATTATTGTTTTCAGTGGGAATTGTCTCAACACAGCAGGAACAGCAGATGTGCTGCACAAATCCACTGTGGCTAGGATTGTTTGATTAGCTGTGTACTGTGAGCACACTTAAATTGTTCACAGACAGGAAGAATAGGTGGGCAGATGTGATTATCTAACAGAAGCACAGCTGTAAACAGAAAACTGATATGACACTTTTATGTGCTGCTGTTGTCTGTCCCTTGCATGACCCAAATATTATTTCAGGAGCCTCAGGGCAAAAATGTCCAACACACAATATGCCACCAGCGATCTGTGCATCAACTAACAACAAACTGTTATTTGGGTTGCTTATTTGGTTAAAAAAACAAACAAACCCTACATACAGGGGTCCTAGTGCCAATGGATTCCAGAAGAACAGATGCATTGAATTAAATACTTCATATGCTTTTGCAAGGAATGTTCCTTGTTTTGTAATTACTAGAACACGTCAGAAGACCTCCATATCATTGCACTAGAAACAAGCTAACACAAAGACAAGAGGCAAGAAGAGCCTTGATAGAAAAGTGACTAATTTAGCTACCAAAAATTAGCATTCACCACTAAAAGATGCAGTTGAAACTGAAAGGACTTTAGATGTCTTCATACTCTATGGGTACACTACAGAGAGTGCAGAATTATTAGGCAAGTTTATTTTTGAGGAATAATTTTATTATTGAACAACAACCATGTTCTCAATGAACCCAAAAAACTCATTAATATCAAAGCTGAATGTTTTTGGAAGTAGTTT
>NW_005187403.1:638727-640277 GCF_000239375.1 Pundamilia nyererei | reverse complement strand
CATTAGACCACACCCCTTCTCATTACAGAGATGCACATCACCTAATATGCTTAATTGGTAGTAGGCTTTCGAGCCTATACAGCTTGGAGTAAGACAGCATGCATGAAGAGGATGATGTGGACAAAATACTCATTTGCCTAATAATTCTGCACTCCCTGTAGTGCACCAAGTTCATTTCTCGTCTATGAGTTGTTACTGGATGCAGCTACCATTCCTAAGCTAGTCAATAGAACACCTAACCCTGAATGATCATCATATCTTAAAAACCTCTAAATATCATATAATCCAAGTAGAGTATTTTATCTCCGATTGCAGGCTTACATCTGGTTCCCAGAGTTTGCAAGAAAGAAGGCACAATCTTTAGCTATCAGGCTACTCCCCCATGGAACCAGCTCCCTATTTGGGTTCAAGAAACAGATGGCCTAAAATAAAGCTTTATAGTGCAGGTGACCCTGAGCAATATGTTACTATAAGTTGCTGTGGGCCTTCCTAGACTGAGGTGTGAAAGCAGGACGAGCTGTTCCTTCCTTTCTTCTCCACCTACCCCTTTTTAGTCCAGATGCATTTATGTATACCTGCTACTGCATATCATTAACTTTTCTCTCTTGTAATTTGTGTTTTGCGCTTTTCTCTTAATTCTCACTTTATTTTTTCCTGCTTCTCTTTCTTCTCACAATTCAACTGCGCTGCATCTCCCTAAGCCTGGTTTTATCAGAGTTCTCTTTCTGTGAATAAATATTTATATAGGTTTATAGGTAATTCCTTCCCACTGTTGCTAAGAATAGAATAGAACAGAATATGTGAAGAACAAATTGCATTCTTAGTCTAGACAATAGTTTCTCTCTGGACTCACAGTTTTACTGTAGAACCTCTTCTCTTGTCAGACAGTCAATCTCTTTGTCATTCAGCTGAATTAGTAAATTCAGCTCTTGAGAAATAGCCAACTTTGAAAAGCTCACTTTGTTCTCTGACAGCGATCTTTTTGTCTGAAATCACCAGTTCTCGAGATAACGGTAAGATCCAAAAGACAAATCAATTGGATTTAAAATAAACTGCACATTATCTGAAAATTGTTGCAGCAATTCATTTCTATAGATGTTACCTCCTGCTTTTCAAGCGTTTCTCTCAAATGCATTGAAAAATTAATCCTTAATTGGTGGGCATGGGGAAGAAAGTTTGCATCTGATGACGCAAAGAAAAACAGCTTCATTGGAAGATCATGTTCTTCTTTTCTGAGGACTTAATGGATTTCTAAACAATCTTGGCTTGAAAATTAAAAGTATCTATAACTTTGCCACCCTTTTTAAACCAACCTCTTTTGCATTAAGGTAAGCAGTGTGAGAGATAGCACAGATGAGAAACAGACATGGGAAGTCTGACGTTCGTGTTCTGGTTTGCTCAGTTTAATGGTTTCAGTGCTGCCCCTGGTGTTTACACATAGACAGAAACTGTGATTTCCACTCGTCGCTCACCATATGGGCATGTGCTCTTACACACACACACACACACACACACACACACACACACACACACACACACACACACACACA
>NW_005187403.1:633968-638612 GCF_000239375.1 Pundamilia nyererei | reverse complement strand
AAAATGTATTTTTCTTATTAGTGTAAAAACCTAAGAGAAAACAGGGAGTAAGAACACATGCAACAAATGACCCTTTTAATGAATGGTAGGTGTCTTATGCTTAAAGCTATCAGAATGCTCTAAATCCAAACAGACAATAAATCCAAACAGATTTGGGCAGCACGGTGGCACAGTAGTTACAACTGTCATCTCACAGAAAAATGGTTCTAGGTTTGAATCTCCTTGTCAGCTGGGGTATTTTTGTGTGGCTCTGTGAGTTTCCGCCGGCTCCCTCCAATAGTCCTAAGACATGAGTGTAAAAGGCTATTCTGTTGGTTGGTTGCATGAACACAAGGTACAAGGTATAGTACATATAAAAGTGCTATGTAAATGTGTGTGGCTATAAGTGCTTTAAGTAGTGAGTAAGACTGTGCTATATAACTGCCATGCATACAACACTTTTTATTTGTCAGACAAATGGAATATTAGATGCCTCACTGGGGTTCAGTACATTACCCAAAAACATTCTGAGGCACTGTGAGAGCCATTAAATTAAAGAAATGTACTAATATGAACAAATTTTTTTTTTTGCTTGTGTTGTTGTAATGTACCACTACATATTTGTACACATTATTTCCAGAAGTAATAATGAAATTTAAGTTTGAGAACTGAATCTATGCATAGATCTAGCCTTATGTAAATGTTGGGATACGGACACAGTCTGAATTTAGTTCAGGAACTGATTGTGCTAATCCACCAAACTCTGGTGAAATACGTTTTGGTAATCTGAACATCTGCTCAAAATGTGATCATTGTAGTAGTAGTTGATATTTGAATTGGCCGATACTTGATGTCTTTTAAATGTGCTATATAAATAAAGCTGACTTGACTTGACAAATGAACAGCTACATTTAAATTTTTTTAGCTGCTTTTTTTCCCAAGTATTAAAATATTTCACTAAAAACTAAATATGTCAATGTCAGTCAGAGGAGAAGTAAGGGGCTCGCTAAAGTCAGGAGACTCATCATACTGAGATCATGAATGTCTGTGTAAATGTAATGTTAAATGTAATCTCATCCAGTACTTATTGCATATTTTGGTTGATAAATTATAAGTACTAAAGTTAGTGCTGTATTGAAGTTTAGATAAATGTATCCTTTTTGTACCATGAACAAACTTAAATTGAAATGTATAAAGTTCTCATTTCACTTGAAACAAAACATGTCAACCCCATCGTGGGACTAAATCAAAACTGATGGAATCAACACAAGTATGTGGGTTTATCCTCTGGGGAACATGAAAAACTGTAAACATTTTAATCCTACTCCATACAATAGTGAATATTCCGCTGGCAAAAATAGGTCAGCGCAAATTTTATTTCTGTTGCACATTAAAAAAAAAAACAGGTTTACTGAGGTTGACTTGCTTTTTACGTTAGTTTAAACAAACAAGATAAAACCATGCATCAATAAAAATAAATACAACAAACAAAATCAAACAAATAGAATAATAGAGCGCAATGTAAAAAACGTTGTGGGACACGAACTGAACTCAAATTAGAAGCCAAAGTAAAAAAAGTGATTTTTAAGACAGGATTTAAAAGACTGTATAGACTCTGCAGAACAAAGATCAAGTGGCAGGTTATTCCAGAGTCTAGGGCTAAATAAATAAATAAATGAAATGCATCCTCATGAGCAACTAAACTGTCTCGTCCTGCTTTCATCCCTCAGTTTACTTGTAAACAATATGTTCTGACAGGAATATGTTTTTTGTCCTGCTGATTCCTCTTCTACACAGACTAAATACAGTCATTTCAGCTATGTGTCAAAGCTTTGAATCACCAATGTTGGTATTTGGAGACTAGATTACTGTGCTTTTTACCAAGAGTCGTCAGACACAGGGATGGGGTGCTTGTGTGCATGTGGGTTAAGGTTTAAGAAGAATCATCAGGCAGGGGATAAAGTAGGTGGTGATGGGTCTTTGTAAAACTAAGCTCTGTAAGCTGCTACTTCACAAGTCTGTTAAATGTTAAAGTCCTCAGCAGAGGAAAAGAGAGACATATGGCACAGCCGCCTAAATAGATGGACAAATGAGGATGAATGGGTGAAAGGATGAAGCTTTTGCAGAGGGCGCTGGTAAAGAAGTCAACGTGATCTGTGATGATTACAGAAATGACAGCTGTGGGGGCAGTGTGAGGAAAGGGATAATAAACAGGGGGATGCCGTGGAGTGGGATGATGAAAGTGTTGAATAGAAGAGGGTGCGTGCACATAGGAGTGCTGAAATGTTCCAGTCTAATTCAGATGGGAGTGTTTGAGCTCCTTGGGGAATGTTCTGTGTACCATAAATAACTGGGGTTTTGCTGTTGTAGTAGATGAGGGTGCCTGGGCTTCCTGAGCTGGCTAACCTCATTTAAGGTCTAACAACGGATATAATATGGCACAACCCAGAACCTTAACATTTTGTCTTACTCGACTCATTGCATCTTTGAAACTCATTTAGTCTTAATCTTATTTAACTCCATTACTATCTTAAAGCCTTCTGGTTTTATTTGACAGTACTGACAAATATTTTCAATTGATTCAAGTCATCATAGGTGGTATTGGCAACCCTAACCTTAAACCTCTATTGGAGAAAAGCAAAAGAGACTTCTCTTTTTGAGGAAAAAGTTCTTGTTGTGTGTCAGTTAGAATTATATTTTTCTTTTTTCCCTGGTTGCCAGGACTCAGAGACAACAATGCAATAAAAATGAAAAATGCAAAGTGGAATTGCCCAGGGTTGGGGTTGTCACCGATGCTGACTGAGATGTCCAAGAGTTAAATGAAGCATGTTAGGCTACTTGGTGAGTCTACACTGGCTTTGGTTGTGAAGCAGATAAAATGTGTAGAACTAAGCACTGAATGAACACGTGGTGAAATGTGACTTCTAGTCATAAAAACTTTGAGTGGTAAGTAAGACAAGAAAAGTATTATATACAACAATCACTGATTATCTCTTCATCATAGCAGCTGTTAGTGGGTGGAATATATTAGGAAGCATCATTCTGTCCACAAATTTGATGTGTTAGAAGCAGGAAATAAGGATTATTGTAAGTTTTTTTTTGCAGATTTGACGATGGCAAAATTAATCGTTAGATAACTGGGTCAGAGCATCACCAAAACTGTAGCTCTTGTTGGGTGTTTCCAATCTGCAGTAGTCAGTATCGATCTAAAGTAGTCCAAGGAAGGAACACTGGTGAACCAGCGACAGGGTCATGGATTGCCAAACCTCACTGATGCACATGGGAAGTGAAGGCTGGTCCATATGGTTCAATCCAACAGATGGACTACTGTAGCTCAAGCTGGATATGGGCTACAGACTAATCATATTGCCCATGCACACCCTTGTCCACTCCTGAAAGTGCCAACAATGAACATGTGAGCACCAGAACTGGACCATGGAGCAATGCCAGACGGTGACCTGATGGTCTGATGCATCACGTTTTCTTTTACATCATCTAGATAGCTGGATGTGCGTGCTTCACTTAACTTGTGTGCAGTGTTCTAACAAGAAACCTTGGATCCTGCCATCCATGTGGATATAAGAATTGTTGCAGACCACACACTTTCATGTAAATGATATTCCCTGATGACTGTGGCGTCTTTCAGCAGAACAATGCCCCCTGCGACAAAGCAACAATGGTTCAGGAATGGTTTGAGGAGCACAACAACACATTTGAGGTGTTGACTTGGCCTCCAATTTTCTTGGATGGCAATCCAATTGAACATCTGTGGGATGTGAAATCCTAATCATTGGAGTGACTAAAAACATCCCTCTGAAAGATAATGAATGATGCTAAGTAATGGTAAATGGACTGATTCTTATATAGCGCTTTTCTACTCTCACGGAGTACTCAAAGCACTCTATAGCCTCATTCACCCAATCACACCCATTCTCACAAGCACTTTATCTACACTTCGTGCTTTCTAACGACATTCATACTCCGATGGATGCATCGGAGAGCAAGTTAGGGTTAGTATCTTGCCCAAGGATACTTGACATGCAGACTAGAGGAGCCAGGGATTGAACCACTGACCTTCCGATCAGTAGGTGACCTGCTCTACCTCCTGAGCTACAGCCACCCATAAGTCAGGTACAAATGATAACTCCAATTACTGTGCATTTCTAACACAGTAAAGATGGCAGTAAACAGAAGTGTCAGTTTGTACACAACCAAAAGAGCTTGCATCTTCATGTTTTGTGATGGATTACTAATTTGTGATTTAATGTGTAGTTTAAAAACTAATATGAAAGGTACTTTTTGGATAATGAGTAAATACTGAAGCAAAAACTAAGGGAGACCAGTTGACTGCAAGAACAGACTAAGACTACGACCTTTATGGCCCCAGCACAGATACTGTTTGGGTTTCCTTTTTCTTTGCGTCAGTTTGCAATGGTTTTCTTTTGGGCCACTCACTCTGAATGTAAAGTCTGTGGCACGCGTATGTCGGAAACTCACGGGGAAAAAGTGTATGCATGTTTATTATAGTACGTAATGCAGTACTTGTAATGTTAATAAGAAACTGGCGAGAGTTGTGATTGTAAGGCAAGGCAAGGCAAGTTTATTTGTATAGCACAATTCAACAACAAGGTGATTAAAAGTGCTTTACAGAGACATTAGAAACAA
>NW_005187403.1:623858-633517 GCF_000239375.1 Pundamilia nyererei | reverse complement strand
CACACACACACACACACACACACACACACACACACACACACACACACACACACACACACACACACACACACGTACATGTGAGTGCCAGTGATCCCTGGAGCCAATTTCACCTCTCTGTCAACTTACACTATAAAAAAGTTCTAAATCAAGCCAGGCTTAATGTGGTGACGTGTCCTTGGTGTAGGGCAGGAGTTCAAGATGTGTGGTCTTCTTATGTGGTTTTCTCAGGAAAGCACATCATCTCTCTCATCATAAACATGGAACAGATTGTGGCTTTGTAACCTGATATGCGTTTGTAGGGTTTTCTTCCCTAACTTTTTGCGATTTTGCCACAAAGAACCACAAGAAACAGAAGCTTTGTTTCTTGTGGTTCTATAAATACACTCCCTCCTATGTGTCCAGAAGCATCACTTATAGGTGACCAACACACCTCTGCAGGTCCCTTTCAGTTCAAATGAGCAGCAGTTTGCCACTGAGGTCTTTTCGAGTCACTGAGCTCTTGACACATTGATGTGGACTGTAACCTGCCATCTGTCAGGGAAAGGTCATCTTAACTGATTGTATCTTTGATGTCATCTGTTTGGTCATTGCTCAATGTCAGCTCCCTTAGCTCTTTGCTCACTATACTTTAAACCTCACATTGTGTTTGGTTCAAATTGAATCCATTTTGATATTTAGTCATAAGAATAACATGTCATTCTTTTCTTGAATTGGATTTTTTTTATTGGAAATTATACAAAAATGCACAAAAATGAAAATTTTATAGCATTGCATAAAATTGCATGCAAATTCTTGCATACTGATTGTACTATTTAGATTGATTTTAATATTGAGATGAGTCAAATTAGCTAAATAGTAGTTTTAGGAATATTGAAATTGTCAGTCTACAGATGTCATGTCTGTTCTTATTATATAGATGGATTATATAGATATAGATTATAGATTACATACATTATATAGAGTTATATGGGTACTTTCAGGCTGCCATGAGAACTTTATGTGTTCCCACCATATTCCCAAGGCACCTGCTGGTCTTTGATGGATCATGGTGGATTCTTAAAACAGTAAAATATTGTAGCATTACAGCAAAGGAGTGCTATTTACATGCTGTATATATGCATCAGGGGCAACTTGGAGTTCAGCTTCAATTTGGCCAAGAGTAAGTTGGTACATGAACAGGACGAGCCAGTCACCAATCCACAAACCTTCCAATCAGTAAACACGACTACCCATGATATAACAAAAATAACCTTAAATTAAAAAAATTAGAACCCATTTACTCCAAGCTAATTGAGATTAAAATGACAAGGAGCTTCTGTTTCAGTGAGTGTAGAAAACAAAGTGCAGGGCCCACACACACGAAGTATCCCACAACTGCTTTGAATGCACATACTAGTTTGTAATTTATGTTAATTAAGGTTGAATTAATTTTGACAATTATAAATGACAGCTATGAGGATTGGAAAGATCATACTATGGGTTTTTAAATTTTTCTTGGTTAAGAGTAGAGGACAATGCTTTTCCAGCATTTTGTTGACCCATCCATCACCCCAACCTCCACACTGTTTTCACTTGGTTAAAAAAAAGATTTGAGAAAGTTTTATATTTTCATTCATGGTTGGTTCTATGTGCCCCAAGAGGATGGCAGCAGACAGACACTACTAAGATAAAAATACCAACGAAATATAACTTTAAATGAAAAGAAATCCCATAGTGTTATTTGCAAGGTTGATACATACATACAATATATGACTAAAGAAATAT
Source organism: Pundamilia nyererei (assembly GCF_000239375.1). Classification (NCBI taxonomy): domain Eukaryota; kingdom Metazoa; phylum Chordata; class Actinopteri; order Cichliformes; family Cichlidae; genus Pundamilia; species Pundamilia nyererei. The sequence goes on along the minus strand of NW_005187403.1, from coordinate 631,753 downwards.
CATTTACATAAAGTTTTACAACTACATTCACATAGTTGAATGTTGGTGGCCCATGGAGACCCACCAGTGCAGCTTAATTATGAGTAGAGCAGCTCCGTTGTAATGGTATCACTGCTACAAAATCAGTAAATGAGACACACCAAAAGGGCATGGGGTGAAAATAGGGATAATGTTGACATGCTGTCATGTGTAAGCGATTTGGCCTTTTTAGCATGTGACATTGAGAATCAGATAGGAGTGTCATGCCCTGCTGCAGAGCCCAAGTGCACATTGATCTTCTCTAATGCAGTGAGCTCTCCTCTCAATGGTCAATTTATAATGCACGTGCATGTGTGTGTGTGCAGAGTGATGATGCAGAGATGATGAGGAACAACCAATTGGAACTCTAATTCATGATTTATGTGATCTATTATGTGCAGTATAAATTAACAATATTCTCTGCTATAACTATCTGTAGTCTGACTGACTGATGTTAACTATGGAATAGTTGGTGCCTTTGCATGGCAAATATGAAGCCAGTAGCACATTACATTAACATCAACAAGCCTGATCACAATTAATGTGAAGCATAAAAGCAAATTCTGACATTTTAGTCATTTCTTTGTGAAACAGATTTAAATAAGTAGATTTCCCCCTTTTTTTTTGTAGTTTTGCTCAAAGGCAAGCTGTTTTCTATATGCTGAACTAAGCTTGCAACCTGCTGACTGTAGTTTTGTGACTAGCAAACGTATATGCAAATTCAATATCCCAAATTTATTTTCTTACAGTTCAAAATATTTTGATAGAGATATATTACTGACTTTACTCATACAGATCATTTGGGTTTTTTTTACAGCAAAATCTAAGCGCAAATTAATTTTCTGCTATAACGGAATTTTTTTTCATGGCATAAAAATTGTTTATTTGCAGATGGTCCAGGCTGTAACTGCAGTGATTTGACTCATGATGACAGCATGTGTGTGTGCTACCCGCTGAGTGTAGTGACTCATGGGCTGAAAGTGTCTGCCATTTCTGAACATTTCCTTTCTCCCTGACCCCCCCACCTTTGTTTTTCACTCAAACCCTTCAAGGCACACACACACACACACACACACACACACACACACACACACACACACACACACACACACACACACACACACACCAAGTCACAGATATCAATCTGTCAGGTTGCCACATTGTCTGCAATGACAGCAACCTCTGACATTTACATGCATTGGGGACAGGATATTCTTTTGAAGAGGAAAGGGATGAGAAAGAAGAAAAGCAGTCAGCTGTGAAGTAAGTGAGGCATTACTCAGCAGCCACTGCCCGATTTAATGTCTGATGCTTGGACATTAATGAGGCAGGTAGCAGATATAGTTGGAATTTGGACAATAAAATGTGCTAATTGTGGAGCAAAACTATTTTCCTTCTGTACTTACTTGGAATTGAGATGCAGTCTGCAGGATCAGGAAAATGGCTGGTTGGTCCAGAAGCAAGAGGTTGAGGTCATTCTTTTCTCTTAACAATGTTCTTGTCAAAAGATAATGAGTGTGCTACTCTACAGTGAAAATGACTTCAGGCATGCACATTGCAGTCCAGACTTGAACAACACATTACTGCTAACAGTTCACTTACTACAGTCAGCAGTCAGCTTCAATTAATGCCTCATTTTTTTCAAGCACAAGTACAGAATTTATGTGCCTGTAGACCAGCAGACAGTCAGGTTTTAATGGCCAGAAGCACTAATATAGCAGTAGGTGTGGTCGAGCTCACATAAATCATGGGTAACCAAATTAACTCCCCTCAGACCTTTTTAAAGGCGCACCTTTTCAACCGTGGCACACTGAAAGTTGAATGGACAGCGAAAACCCTGCAGTCATGTCTTTACAAGCAGAATAATGTGAGCTGCTCTCAATGGAAATATCACTCAGTCACATATATTACTCTGAATTTCTTCATATGAATTGATGTCAGCTTGTTCTATTCATTCTTGCCATTTAGTTATTCTGTGAATCCCTTTTAAAGTGCACTTCCAGCAGGAAAAACATGAATAAAATATAAGATGTAATATGCATGTTGAAAAACAAGCAGTTTTTCATTAAAACAATAAATTCTCCTTAAGATGATATTAATCAAAATCAGTAAAATCTCAAGTGAATTAGAGAAGATGTTAACAGGCGGTGTAGTTGTATATTGTTGCTTTAAGCTGCATGAATTTATTAAATATTTGCATCATCATAGTTTTCCACATGATCCATGTGTACATCCCCAAATACAGAGTTGTGAATGTTTATGAATGTGGCACAACCGTATTAACTTAATGGTAACACTGTTTGAGTTGGCTGTTGAGTCTTGAGCTCCTTTGCATCTGTTGGACATAGTGTAGTGTTTTACATATTTGCTTGGCAAGTGAATGGCCACTTGATTAATTTCAACCAGACACACAACCAGGGGTTGGATCAGGAAAGGCTTTTGGTGTAAAATTCAGACAGGATTTAACTTCTTTCAGTCACAAATGACTGCCATATATTGGATAATGTTTTTTTACCTGATAAAAAACTAATTTGCTGAATGCAGTGTTGCTACCTTAATTTTAGTAAAGTAAAAGAGCAAACATACAACAATGAAGAGACATTCAAGACAAGAGGGCACATATTCACATCCGTGGTTAATAGAGAAGTCTAACAAAAAGAGAAGAAAAAAAGGTCATATTGCTAAGGTTTGCCTCACTCTATAATATGCATACAAGAACAATCTGCAGGATGCAAGTAGATTATAATTGATCTTATAATTATCCCAGGTTTAGCAAAGCAGCCATTTGAGTTCCATGTAGCCCAAAGGGATGTGTTTGACAATTATACATGCAGCATCTATAACCTTGATCAAACCTTGCAAAACTTAAATATCTTTATAAATTGGTGAAAAGCTTTCTTTACAGCTTGGACAGAGCAGAATTATAAGTAAGGAAGTGTTGTGGTGATTGAATGAATAATGAATCCTTGTTAAATCCACTGAAACTACAAACATTCATTTTGTTGGAAAGAAAATGCCTACAGGCAATTAGAATAATACATTAAGTGACGTAAACATGATCATTATGGAGGGACCTGCTGACCACATGTTGAGGTTTTTCTTTTCTTTTTTCCACGGTTGTTTATCAGATCCAATTAGATGTTAACTCAGGTGAGAACCAGCCAGGGCTGGACTGGGACAAAAAATCGACCCGGGCATTTTGACAAGAGACCAGGTATTAAAGCCATAGAGCCTTTGAATGAAAGCAAACGCTGTTGTGACAGTGATGTACACTGTCTTGTTGGTATATGTATGATTTCTATACATTTTATGTCAGATAAAAACTTTGGTTGGAAGATTCAGATAATTATTTATTAAAAGCAAGACATTTTAAATAAGAACAAGAAAGAAAAGTATTTCTTTGTGCCCCCCTTTCCCTGTTAATGCCCTACCTGGCCCCCTGGCAAAACTTTGCTAGACCCGCCCCTGCATAGTTACCAGCTGTCAGCTACAAAGGATCCTGGTGTTATTTGTCTCTCAGAAACAGTTCATAACTTCCCTTCAACTCATTCATGTCACCTAAAGGTAAACCTGTTTCTCCATCACCTGTTCAGCTCTGATGATTCAGTAAGGACATCTCCTGGTTTCATCTTCATGTTTCCCTCTCACCAGTTATCCAAACCGATATCATGACCAGCAGCTTTTACAGCTGTGGCTCCAGCAAACATCAGCTGATACTAGAAATTAATATTAAATAAATTCTAACAGCAGCTGATCAAGCTTAAATGTGCTGCTGTTGTTTAGCGCAACATCCGCTGGTTTCCTCTTTCTGGTGCAAAGTAGGAGATAAACAAACAAGAGAGAAAAGCTGATCAGCTGATCACTGATCATGACTGAAGTAGCAACAGGAGAGGGAGGGGGAGAGAATGAGAGAAGAAGAAGCAGCTGTGCAGCGTAAAGACAGAATAACTCCAGCTTTGTGTCTTTTTCCATTCTGGCTGAAGTACAGGACATACTGCGTTTCCTTTCAGCTCAATACAAAACTCGTAATATTTTCTCTGGATACGGGACGATTCCGTTTTTTTATGGGACGGTTGGCAACTCTACTAACTAACCTTGTGAATAAAATAAAGTTCACTATTGGTAACATCATAGCACCCACCCAGCTGTATAGAAACTCTGTCATGCTAGCTCACGCAGTACGAGTTATTGTAACTGACAGTAAAAAGTCAGCACAATGAAAATAAACTACCCCTAAACTTGGTTTATATCTGACCCAGACAGACTGCAGGTCATAACTTCTTACCTGAAGTTCAGTTCACCTGACACTCGGACCTGCGGCCGCCTCGGGTCTCTCCTCCTCCTGCCTCCCCTTTCCCTCATCCACCTGCTGGCCTCTGTGGAAGCTCCGCCATAGCCACCACCAAACAACGGAGTTATTTTTACATATCGGCCAGCATCTGGTCAATCCACCACCTATCATTGTTTAAACCGTTACAAAAAACCCAGAAAAAACATCGGCCCATAAAAACGAAAAATCACCATCGGCCCACCGATGGAGCCAGCCATGTCCATGCCCCATGGTCTTGTAATTGTGGAGGGCCGACTGTGCAGCCTGGTTTCAAGAACTGCTGCTGCCTCGATCTTGTGAAGATATTATTACTGACACTGTTGCTGTCAGAAATCTAAGAGACATGCATTTTTCAGAGCAAGCGTGGGTTGCGCCAGAAAATCCCACCGTCACTGAAATTACCACCATAGACACTTTCCCAGGAAAATCCAACACTTTAGTTCACAGACTGATGAGTTTGATTTTCATTGGCCAAATTATTTTTGCTGCTCTCCGAGTGAATATGCCAGAGGTTTTCCAACCATCCAGCAGCATTTGCACTTGTGGTATCTTTTTTTGCCAGTAAAATTTCTTAGACAGTCATCTTGTGAGTGACAAACTAAATTATTGGTCTGTCTTTGTCTCAGTACAGCTGTTTAAAAATCCAGATATTTACTTTCTGTAATGAAATTTTAAGATTGTTCTTATCAGCCATATGCCAAAGACACATGTTTAGAAACCCGCAAGATTCTTGGTTGCAGCTAGTCTTAATTTGACAACACTGATATGAAGCTTCCACATTGGCACTGAGTGGACTTATGTACTCTGTGACCAAATTGGTGGAAGATGATATTCTATAATATCTCCTGATCCTGGTACAGAGCTGATTATAGTGTGCAGGAAGAAATACGTTTGATCTTTTATTCTTTTTTTTGCTCTCGGTCTAGGGTGCAGAGAACTGAGGGACCCTTGTAGCACAAGTAACGACAAAAATTACTGTAGTACTGTAGAAATGTGATGTAACGTTACTTTGTAACACATTACTGTAATGACAGTAATGGGTATAATGTGTTATTTTGTAATGTGTTATTGTTAACACTGGTGCTGTGTCACATAATCTTATTTGGTCATCCCCCCTTTTTTGTTCTTGGTCTTCACTGAGCTACAACATTAACAAGAAATCCTGGAAATGCCCCTGTATGTCTGCTGAGTTTATTTACCCGCAGTGGGGGAAATGATCTTTTTTGGCAGCTCATGGCCCAGTTGAAAAAATAAACAAGGAATAAAACAAAAAAATATTCAATCCTATCTTGTAGGATTAAATGTGATGATAAAACAGTCCCAAAATGTTCTAACTGATTAATTAATTAACTACATTTATTAAGCATATTCTGTTGGCCTTTTCTCCGTAGCTTTAGTTTAAAAAATGACCAGGTCATGTGAAGCAAGCTTAGAGTATGACCTGCAAGAAAAGTGACTGATCCCCACTGGCTTGTCACTGAATCTGTGAACCATTTAAACTTTAATGGATTTCAGATCACAGATCACTCTTAATTAAAAGGCTTATTTTATGTGGGTTTTGGTCACAAGATGCAAAATAAAAATTGGACATCATTTGTGTTATTGTGTATGAAAACAACTGCAGCTGCTCAGTATTATTTCAAGTCCAACATGTTTCCAGCTGTGCTTTGATGTTAGTGTCTAGCACTCCTTACTTAGGCACTTTTTGGATGTTTTGGCCATTTGTCTGAGTCTTATTTTCACTTTGCTTGTCACTTGTACTCTGTGTCTGTTCTGTGTGTTTGTGTGTGTGCGCTTTGGGTTCAGCAGAATTAGGTGGACAATGAACATGCCTGGCGGCACCCCAGGGGAGGAGCTCACAGATGAGGAGAAGGAGATCATCAACAGTGTGCTAGCTCGGGCAGCTATGATGGAGGCCATCGAGCAAGAGAGGATTGAGTGAGATGGAAAACCGTTGTCTCTGTTGCACTGAATCACATCACCAACCATGCACAGATGCTCACTGAGATGAACAACTTTTTGATGTCAAGCCTGTGCCAAGTTTGTGTCCCTGTGCTGATAATAATTTGCATGTGCTCTCAGGCGTCTTTCCAGTCATCTGGATAATATCAAGAAGACAGCGTGTGGTGATGGAGAGATGCACTGTCTGCTGTGTGGTGCGTCGTTTGGACCACAGGGGGTCACAGCTGTCCTCTGTGTGCAGTGCAAAAAAGTAGGTGGATTTTGTTACTTTTTTTGTTCATAGGGGTTGAAGGGACTGTGCCTGGACTGGAATTTTCTTTACCACTGCTTGGAAAGTAACATTTACTCAAATACTATACTTAAGCACAACTTTCAAGTTCGTTACCTTTTCTTTAACATTCTGCTCTACTTCATCCTTCTACCTAACGGTATTCCAGAGATTTATGTGACATTTTTAGTAACCAGTGCAATTTCTTGATTCATTTAAGTTGTTGAAGAGTTCAGGTGGTGATTACTGTAAGTCACTATGACCCATAAAGCCACAAAAGGGCGACACCAGTTTGAAACGAATGTAAAGAAAACGATTAGGGTTTAATATTAAGTTTGTCAAAGTGCACCACTGGAATGATGAAGTCATTACACTAGGACAGGTCCTCAATGCACTTGCGCATATTTTTAAGTGAGGTCATGCTAGAAATCACACCGAAAAACATAAAAGCTGACGCCCTGGTGGGGTCAGTGACTTCTTTGTACTAGTTTACTGTCGCTGCAGCTGCACTAAGCTTCTAATACTGCATCTCTGACCTAAGCTTGGTTGTTACTGAAATGACTCACTATTGATCTGCTCATTCAACTCTTTCTTTACCAAAATATATGAACAAATTTTACTTATGTCTGTAAAAGTGTGTCAGTAGAATTTAGCTGAGGGTGCAGAGCGACCTTTTTGGACAGCCCGGTCCCCCAAGCCCCACCCATATTGCCAACACTGCAGGGAGCCCTCATGCACTTGATGATTTGACAGTGGGACAGTCCTGAATCCTCCAGGGTTTTAACGGAAACATGACTCAATGTCTGTAAATTTGTGACAGTGGACATTGGGCCTAAGAGTTCAAAAGAGGACCCAAATGCAGCACAAAATTAATTTAACAAACTCACAAAGGATGTGAGCAAAATGTGCTGCAAAATACTGACAGGATACAAAGTCCTTAAACTGAAAAAGGCAGAGATGGAAACCTGGGAGTGCAAGTATAGAGGGAAACTCATGTCTTCACACTCAAGGCTGAGTGGAAAATGAGATATAGGTGGAAACAATTACGGACTCACAGGAGGGGATTGGACAAAGACAGAAAGGAAAACAACAAAATACACATAAGGAAAAGCATTTACCAAAGTACAGGGTGGGCCATTTATATGGATAAAATGGGAATGGTTGGTGATATTAAAGTCCTGTTTGCGGCACATTAGTATATGTGAGGGGGCAAACTCCTCAAGATGGGTGATGACCATGGTGGCCATTTAGAAGTCGGCCATCTTGGATACAACTTTTGTTTTTTCAATAGGAAGAGGGCCATGTGACACATCAAAC
>NW_005187403.1:603235-621754 GCF_000239375.1 Pundamilia nyererei | reverse complement strand
GGGCCAAATTTGGCCCACGGGCCAGAGTTTGACACCTATGTTTTATGCGCACCTGCTGTTGAAGACTAAATCTGTGTGACACTGCAACTCTGTGCACGAGTATGTCTTAATGTCTATTTTTCCTTTCCTGCAGCATATGTGTACCAAGTGTGGAATTTCAAGCAACAGCAGGACATGCCCTGTGTGGCTGTGCCAGATCTGCAATGAACAGATAGAGGTGAAGGAAAAGGAATGATGAAGAACAGATTCACCAACCATGTTATGCCACATTAGTCTGCCATTAGTCTTTTGTCACGATAATACTGTTACACAATTCTGTTTTTATGATGATGTTGTGCTTGCTGAGGTCGCTGCCCTGGGGAGCCCAAACTCTTTAAACAAATGCTCATTCCTATCATTCATACAGAATAAGTACTCAGTAATTCTGCAGATACAAAGAGGTCATGTTTTTGCATCAAATAAAAGAATTCAAATTAAATAAATAAATTGGAGTTAAAATTTTGGCCACTAGAAACTGACTTCAGCTATGCTTAAAAACACAGTATGTCTATACAATATCTGCCAAAGCACTGTCCCTGTAACACATGTTACACATGTTTGAATCGTGTGAGCTGTTTCCATTCTTGCAAAATATTCCAGTGATGCAAATTTTTGTGTTACTGCAGGTACAGAAGCGTTCAGGAGCTTGGTTCTTTAAAGGAAGAGAGCAACTGGGTCTGCCTGCCCCCCTTCCTCTGTCCAGACCTGGACAGTCGAGCACAGAAAACTGCTCTACTCCAGCAGGCTACAGTGGATCACATCAGGGATACGGTATTTTTTTGGAAGTGAATGTTTCTCACATTTGTGCATGGGTTTTCAGATATGCCTCTTAAGAACTGATAAAAACCATAAGAGCTAAATACGAGTTGTCTTTTGATCTTATGCCAGAGATATGCTTCTTTTATTTTATTTTTATTTAAAAGCTGAATTAGCGTATAAACATCTTGGGATGCATCTCCTTGTTTTTGAAGGTGTTGTCAGACAAAAAAAAAAAGGGGAAAATTGCCACCTTATTGTGGTAGAGGTTGATCCCTAATGATACCAGAGCAATTTGTCTCTGGTTGGGTTTCCCAAAGCAACCTGATTGCTCACCTGAGGTGAGGGCCAAACTAAGTACAATTCAGAAGATATCAATGGCATGGCAATGGCAGTTTGCTTGGATCAGGGTTACTGGGAGTCTCCTGGAGTCAGACCTGGGGGAGAGTGCTGGTGACTAGGCCCTAACCCACAGGGCCCAGCTTGGCTCTGGTTGGTCCTGCACCCACCACCCACATGAGGAACTGAAGCAGTATGGTGCAATGTGTCAAAGGTAGAGGTACTTAAGTTCTTTGTGACCACTTTACTAATTTTTGGTTTTTTTTTGGTCTCTTTGTGGTTATTTTCTGTCTTTTGGAGTTGTAACTTTCCACCATGAAATATTAGTGGTCCCAGGGGGACCTGGCAGTCCCATTCGGTAATGCATCTATTGAAGTGAAACATGTCGTTGTTATTCTAACAGTGATGATAATCTTACTTTGACTCCCAGAGCGCATTGCAGGGTCACAGCAGCACAAGTCTTTTGGATCAGAACAATGGGAACAGACAGCAAAAACAACAGCTGACAGTTGTAATGAGGGTCATTCCCATCCAGCCGCTGTAATGAAGACAGAGAGACATGTGTCAGCCTCCAAACCACCTCAGGCAAACACAGAGCACACAACCCCTAACTCAGGTAAAGTCACACTGATCCTTCTAAGAATAAGCCCAGCACTACAAGGCTAATTTCTAAATGTTCCAAATGAACACTGATACATAAAAAGACACTTCAGATTGTGTTAACTGCTGATTATGTTTTATAAAATCTCAAGTACCTGCTGCAGGTATGGAGAACCATCACGCGGAAAGACAAGAAACATTGCCCCCTCCAGCTGTGGAGGAAAAAAGACCACCTGTTATCTCTGGCTCTGTTTCATCTCATAAGCCTGTCTCCAGAGTTGGTCCACCTGTTAACCCACCTGCCAACAACCCTGCTCCTCCCAGACCCCCACCAGATCGAACAGAGGAAGACAACAATGACTATGACTCAGATGATGCCAGTAAGATTATTCCTCAAAATTTAAAACCTTTATTTGTTGAAGACAAATGTATTATTACTTTTATTTTTTGCAACGTGTATGTCTGTGTGTTTCTTACAGCCACTCTGGGATCTCTGGAGTTCAGTCTACTCTATGAACAGGAGAACCATGCACTACACTGCGGTATTGTTAAAGCTAAGGTGAACGCTCATACACATGTATCAATAGAAATGAGATAACAACACAAAATAAAAGATCAGTTAAAATAGGACAAGATAAGTAATTCGGGCGACGTGGTTCAGGGGGTTGGGAAGCTCATCTTGTAACCGGAAGGTTGCCGGTTTGATCCCCAGCTCTGTCTGTCTTGGTCGTTGTGTCCTTGGACAAGACACTTCACCTACCGCCTACTGGTGATGGCCAGAGGGGCCAATGGCGCAATATGGCAGCCTCGCTTCTGTCAGTCTGCCCCAGGGCAGCTGTGGCTACATCTGTAGCTTGCCTCCACCAGTGTGTGAACGTGAGAGTGAATGAATAGTGGAATTATAAAGTGCTTAGAGGGTCTCGAAAAGCGCTATATAAATGCAATCCATTATTAATGAAGACTGGAAATGATATAGTAATAATAATATTATGCAGACAGATTAGACAAGATAAAATCTGTGTTTTGGCTCTGCGGACGCACTTTTTCTCCTCTCCTCTCCCTTATCTTCCCTGCTTAGTTTTTATGTCCTTGTCTAGTCTTGTGTTTTTTGTATTACTTTCCCTGGAACACTCTCTCACAGTCTGTTTCTAAAACCTAAAGAGAATTATGGATTTGATCAACTGGTCTCTGAATGCTATTGACACCCTTTTTTCTCAACGAGAAGTCTGGGCTCGGGGGAGCCCGAGTGCCCTGGAGGGACTTTCCTGCCGGATACACGATGGACGGGTGGCAGACATGGAGGATCGTGTGCCTGGCGGGACTGTCGATCGAGGACGCTGAAGATATCTACCTATTCGGAACCGTGATAACAGGGTTTTTGCTGATCGGAGCTGGCTTGGCCCTGGCTTATCTGAGAATTACAAAGCGGAACCGGCTGTTCAAACCCCCCCAAGGCTGCCTGCTGGGATTGAAACGATGGGACGAGGCGCAACTTCTCAGAACAGGCTCATTGAGAGCAGTATGGATAAGACCTTGGAGACGCTTACAGCTGCCGTGAATACTCAGAATAACACCTCTGAGTGTACATTGGATTACATCAGGGAGAGGCCTGCTGAGAATAACACCTTTGTTAAGTTGGATTACATCGTGGAACAGCTGACTGCAGTCGTGAGTTCTCAGAATCGGCTCTCTGAGCAAAAGAATGACAACACCACGGAACGCAAGTTTGATACCATCATGGGGAAGCTCGCGGTTCTCCAACGGGAGATTGAGAGACCAGTGTCGGAGTGTTAAAGAACAGCTTTGAAATTCTCACGAGTTGTTGCAAAAGAAAAATTACCATCATAATCCAGCTACCCCTTTGGCGCCAGCTGTGGGCTCAAGGCTGGAGCCGAACAAAAACTCCCTGATAACGACTGTGTTGAGTCTGTTCCTTCCCATTCCATGCAAGGCTACCTGGGTTGGCTGGAAAACTGTTTACTTAGCCTGGCAGGGTGAAGGACACTGTCTCAGCTGAACTATGGACACGCACACACATACATATACTGATACTGATAAGCACTCATTGACGCATCACCCACCCTACCCCGGATCCAACGCCACCTCCAACGCTTACCTCCCCTCTGATGTGGACATCGGGTCAGCTGGAGGCGCAGTCGAAGATAGCAGCGATCCCAGATCAGATGTACACACTGGAACACTTTCCCATGTTGCTTGTCTGTGTTTATTGTGCTATGTTGTGTTGATATCTGTGCATTCCTGTATTATCCTTTTGTGTTACACATTTCGATGTTTTTTTCCTCGCTACCTAGCCTGACCTGTCTCCCCAATGTGATGTTTGTGTATTGTATGTACGGTCGGCAAGGTCTGTCATCTCGGTTGTGGGCAAAAGACCTGCAACTGACAAATAAAGGCTATCTCATCTCATCTCATCTCATCTCATCTCATCTCATCTCATCTCATCTCATCTCATCTCATCTCATCTCATCTCATCTCATAAAAACAGACCATATGGAAGATAAGACAAAACAAAACATTTAAGGTGATGGCTGGAAAAGCAACAACATAAAAATTATAAAGTGGGACAAGGTAAATGAGTACTTGAAAGGAGAAGACAAAAGGACACAATACAACACAGGAAAATATGTGCCAAAACAAAACATCTCAGGTCCAACCAAACTAATAATGGACAGGACAAAATGAGACAAGAAGAACAAGAAGGGACAATTGGGACAAGACATGCCATGTCAAGAAGAAATGAGAATAGACAAGAAGAAATAAGGAGCTTAATGTTTTCATTGAGCATTCTGAAACCCGATGTCACAAGCACAGAGACTGAGTCTACTTTGAGACTTGTCAATCTCAAAGTGGGTCACATAGAGCATGCAATGCTTTGTCATCACTGTAGACACTAATGGGAGCCATAATTTAGAAACTAAGGCTTCATTTTCAAACCCTGAACTTACATCCATATTTAAATACAGTGTATACACAAGACAGAACAAGGTCAAATGAGAGACGTTAACAATAAAAACAAACAAAAATAATAATATAATAATAACATTTTCATCTCGAATGAATCCAAGCATTGTGTTTCTTGTTTTTTTCAGGGTTTAAAAGCAATGGACTCAAATGGACTTGCAGACCCATATGTTAAGCTGCACCTGTTACCTGGAGCCAGTAAGGTATTTACATGCTTACTTATTTATTTTACTCATTTAAGAAGTAAGATTTTAAAAACAACAAGCTAATCTTTATGTACAAATAAATATGGCAGAATAGCCAGGAAAATTTTGCCTATATACAGGGTAGGAAGTAATTATTTGATTCCCTGCTGAATTTGTACGTTTTGCAGAATTCAACCCCCCACCCCACCCCAATAATTCTGGCTCCCACAGATTTGCTGTGTACCTGTGTGGCTCTCAGATTACAGTCAATCAGTTAATCATTTTTTAGATATTCCTGATCTCAATTTGTTATAAAGCACACGTGTCCACAAAATCAGTTTCTTCCATTCCAACCTCCCCACTACCATGGGCAAGAACAAAGAGCTGTCAAAGGAAATCAGTGAGAAGACTGTAGACCTGCGCTAAGGCTACAGTGGGTCACAAGACCATCAGCAAGAAGCTTGGTGAAAAGGTGACAACTGCTGATGCAATTATTTGGAAATGGAAGACTATAAAATGACCATTGGTCACCCTCAAGCTCAATGCAAGATCTTGCCTGGTGAGAATGATAATGACAAAGGTGCTGAATCAGCCCAAAGCTACATGGGAGGACCTTGTTAATGATCTGAAGACATTTGACACCACAGTCACCCAGAACACCATTGGTAAGACACTAGATTGTAATTGAAATATTGCAGCACCCACAAGACACACAGATTACCTGTCCATCGGGTACCATAAAATTTTGGACAACAACCTCCTTCCCTCAGCCAAAACACATGGATGGCTCTTTTAGCATAACAATGACCCAAAGCATATCACAACAAAAGGAGTTGCTAAAGAAGAAGCACATTAAGATCATGGAGTGACCACACCAGTCGCCAGACTTCAATTATTTAAAGAATCTATGGAGAGATCATAGCTTCAAATTGCCGAGGAGCAGTTGAAAAACCGTAAAGATTCAGAGAGTTTTGTAAATATGTGCAAACAGAAAAAATGTGTGATTTTTTTCTGGATTTTTCTCTCCGTTAAAATTAAGCTACGATGGAAATGTTAAGACTGTTCATTTCTTTATAATTAAGAAAATTTATAAATTCAGCAGAGGATTGATTAACTGTTTCACCAACTGTATTAATTTAACAGAAATTGACATTAGCAGAAAATTGGAGGATGGGATGTACGCAATGTGACCCAATAAATGTAAATACAGTGTTAGAAAGCTCCTAATGACAATCCTGTTTGAGAAGATGGTGTTTTGGTGAATTTATTTGATTTGAAATGCTCTTATATTATATAATATTGCAATAACAAACTGACTAATGCTCATAGCCTTAAATTTAGGTTGGCTGGTACATCGCTGATAGGAGTACTGTGTCATTTTGAGTGAAATAGAATAATCAGTTTGCTTTGAGCTAAGTGTTTGATGTTCTGATGGGCATTGGTTCTCAGTTATTCCTCAGTTTCTTTTATTACTTGAGAAATTCATCTGAATTTCTTATCTTTAGTCTAATAAGCTTCGTACCAAGACACTTAAAAACACCTTGAATCCTGTTTGGAATGAAACCCTGGTTTACCATGGCATCACAGATGAAGAAATGTCACGCAAAACCCTCCGGTATGAACGACTTTTACATACTTTAACACTGATTTGCTACTTATATCAAAATAGAGGCTTTCATGGAGTGCATCGTTTGTTGTTTGCAGGCTTTCGGTGAGTGACGAGGACAAGTTTGGACACAATGAATTCATAGGAGAGACACGAGTGGCCCTCAAGAAACTGAAATTTAATGAGAAGAAGAACTTCAGTGTTTGTTTGGAGAGAGTGATCCCAGTAAGTCTGAGGGCAAAACCGACAATACGATGAGGTTTTGACCTGCTCTAAATATTTGCTTAATAAGGCACACAGTTAGCTACTGTTTTTCTGTAAGTTTAACTCAGCACTGGCAGATGAACTCACAGCACAGCTCAAGTACATGAGATGCAAAAATGAGTACAGATCACAAGAGATGTGAGATAAACTGTGAGTCACACATTATCTGAAATGAAGGTTACACATTGTTTTGTATTTTGGTGCAAAACAGCATCTTAGAGGATGACAAAGCAGTTCAGAACATCTTATCTTGTTCTTTCCTTAGACATTTTAGTAAAGCACTAGTAACTTGCTGCTTCCAAAGGCATAAAGTACTTTTGCAATCGAGTGAAATCTTCACATTTTCCGCTTGGTGTAGGTACGTGGTCAGTTTGGTCCACAAGATTACTCATTACAGTGTAATTGGTTACCTTAGGGACACCAAGGGGACACAGCTCTGGCTATAGCTGCATAAGTCCCATTTTGCTTCGGTTTAAACTTGCTTAAGGGACAACAAATGAAAAGAAATTGAATTTAAGGGGGGAGCGAGTTAAAACAGCTTGTTTCAGATAGTGAATGAACTGAGAGCTTGCACCAAGGCTCAGTATAAAACAAATGAGAATCTTTTAAAACCACAAATCACCCAAAACTGTCAGGGGTGTTGTGT
This sequence comes from Pundamilia nyererei, assembly GCF_000239375.1. Lineage (NCBI taxonomy): Eukaryota > Metazoa > Chordata > Actinopteri > Cichliformes > Cichlidae > Pundamilia > Pundamilia nyererei. Next base: position 614,337 of record NW_005187403.1, on the reverse strand, counting down.
GTGGATGCTAGGAAAGGAGGACCCAAACGCTGGACTCACAGGTAGGTGAAGGCTGGTGCTTATTATGACGAGCAGGTGAGCTGAACATAAGATGGCTCGCTGAACTGAAATGACTGGCTGAACTGAACACACGTGCAGAGTAGACAACATTAACATCAATGAGACGACAAAGACCAGGATGAAACTGAGGACTTAAGTACACTGGCTAATGATGATGATTAGGGACTGGTGAGAACACAGCTGAACATAATGAAACAGGAAGTAGAACTAATGACACTGAAACAGAGGGCTGGCACGGTGAAGCGGGAAATATGAATGTGGAACATAAACTGAACATGAACTGAATACAGCTGGTGAACCACCCAGGAACCCTGACAAAAACTACTTTGGTGGCCAAGAATACATCTGATGCATTAGTTCCCTTTTAAAAACATTAGTATAAATGGAATTCTCGGTATGTATAATTTCGTGATAGGTCTGTCTGCTGATCCTCTAGTAGGATTAACCACCAGAGCAGCTGTTTTAAAACAGTTATTATTTATAGTGCTCATATAATAACATTTTATTCATTGAAAACTGAACATCTTCAGGTGGACCTTAAATGGATCTAAACGTGAATGTTTTAATCACAAATGGCTAGACACTTGAAGAGATAAATTGTATTATTTTGTACTTTATGCATACATATACACTTAATAGTGTATATGGAAAAAGTATGCATAGCTTGGTGTCCAGTTTTATTACCCTGTGGCATGCACACTGACAAAACCTGAAATTAAAGATTACGAGGTACCCCAATACTTTGTCCATATAGTTTGCAGGCCACACATTGTAGAAGTGAAAGTCTTTGACGAATTGTTTGAAAAGTTCTCATAAATACTGGAAACAGGGAAGCATTTTCTACAGTATGACTGGATTCTGCTTGACACCTTAAGTTTTGTATGGTCTATGGAAATGGGATACAACATGTTACTTACTGATCTTTAACCGTGCTTAAATAGCTGTTTTCCCGGGTTTTAGTTCTTATACTAAGAAATGCTGAAGTAGTCCTTGAACAGGGACATTTCCTATTTTACTTCTATACACACAAACTAATGATAAAGGCTCTAGCTTCAATCATGATGAGGATGATGATGACAATGATGATGGTTTGCTCTCTGTACAGGTGAAGAAGGCTGTAGGAGGATCCATCCGTGGCATGGCTCTTTATGAGGATGATGTAAGACCTTCACATAGATCTCACCACTGTGCATTAGTTAATATACGTATTTAAAAAATAGAAATTAAAACATATAAGCTACATTTGTGTAAATGTAAAATATATAACATTACACAATTTCAAATAAAAAATCAGGTAATATACTTAAGGCCACTGTTCCTTTTACAGACATCTTCTATACTGATGTTACTTATGTTCTTTTATTCGATGTATCTTGCATTTGCTTATTTTCAGGTTTTATCTGAAGGATGTATGTATATATGTACTGTAGCCTAAAGTAGTTTCTTCAGATTCCCCGGCTTCAGCTCTTATGGTGAAGCCAAGTATTACCACTGCTTATTAACCACTGCTGTGAACTGCCTTTGTGCCAGACAATGACCTGATCACATTCTATGTTAATTATATCAGACAGATGTTACTGATCATTTTTTTATTTATTTATTTTTAACTTTTTCTGTCATCAGTTATATTCATTTAACAGCCATGGTAGATCTCACTTTTTTCTGTCCCAGTAATCCTTTTGTCTCATGTTATCTTACATAAAACTGGTCTGATGAGTTTCAGTAAGTTATACAGATATCTTACTATGTGATTTTGTGAACAGGACACTTTGCCTCAGTAGATACTCAAATTGTGGTTTATTGTCTTTCAAATAAGGCATGAAAGTGGTTGCATCACTATCCAGGCAAAAACTATGAGTTTTCAGTTCAGTAAGAGAAAAACTTCAACTCATATTGGCACTATATAAAAAAATAAACAAAGCAAGAACATGTTGCTTTACAAAGTAGGTTCAAGATTTTACTGTATTAAAAAGAGAATCCCAACATTTCTGTAATAGAAAGCAGCTGGTGGCTTGAGATGAAGTCTCAAGTGAAATGACGCTAAAACTCAGTGTTATCGTCCAATTTACGACAGTAAAAAAAACTTGCTAAGTAAACACAGGCTGGAGAAAGATTATGGATGCTGGATACTGCGTGCATCCTTTTGTGAGATGAGCTGAAAATAGAGCTCTTTGGTCACAGTGACACTGCTTATGTTTAGAGAAACAAGGAAGTGGCGCACAACCCAAAGACAACTATCCACATTGTGAAACACACTAGGAGTACACTAAGAGTATTATACTGTGGGGATGCTTCAATGCGTCTGGAACAGAGAATCTTGTCAAGGTGGAAGGACTCATGAGGAAAAAATAATATGTGAAGATTTGTGTAAAATCTGTGGGGTGCCTGAAAACCAAGATCTATGCTGAAGACCATCAAATGTGGAGGAACTTATTTAACAGAACTTACTTAAAAAAAAAAATTCATAGTTTTATCCTTATTTGTACTTCTAGTTACATTTTAGACAGATGCAAATTCTCCAGCCATCGCAGAGTAAAACATAGGTCCTAGGACAGAACCCTGTGGAACTCCATGGTGAACTTTTGGGTAGAGATTTATCCCAGTGACATATTTTAGTGTGTTTACTACAAAGACAAATTTGTTGAAATAGTTTTCATTTATTTATGTTAAAGTTATTTGGTACATGTCACTTACGCATGTGTGTTCACAGCTGAAAGAAGTTGAAAACTCAGAGGAGAGGGGCCGTATCTTGATATCATTGATGTACAACAGCCAGCAGAGTCATTTGATAGTGGGTGTGGTCCGATGTGCTCACCTGGCTGCAATGGACTCCAATGGATACTCTGACCCGTTTGTCAAAGTGTATGTGTTTTTTCCAGCTGCATCTGCACTAATGTCACTACATAGATAAACTCTCTATGACAGTGGGGAAATCCTTTTTTCATTTGTTTGTTTTTTTTTAACTTTGCTTTGCTAAGAATTGGACACAAGTATCAGTAACACATCTTGCCTCCTCAGTAAATATGAAGCTGGAGTGGCAGTTTCTTAAGTTAACTAGCCTAGACCCGTCAAAGTTAAAAATATGCAATAAACTCAAAATAGACTTCTGATTATGATTATCACTGCTAATCTGACTTAACTGTTGAAATGTGCTTCGTTAACATTTAAATAGATGTTAAATTTTCGAGCAAAGTCAGTGAGCTCAACAAAGTAAATAAACATTCCCAGAAATCTTGAACTTCATTCCCAAGGGATGGCATTTTACCTTTGTTGTTCTGTCCTCTTTGATAGATGTCTCAAGCCAGACATGGGAAAGAAAGCTAAAAACAAGACACAGATCAAAAAGAAGACACTTAACCCAGAGTTTAATGAGGTGAGTCTGCGGATTTTGCCATTTTCTGCCCATCCAGATTTCACTCACAGTTTTGTAATAAACTTTCTTCTGTCACTATGTTATAGGAGTTCAGTTATGAAATTAAGCATGGTGAGCTAGCCAAGAAAACACTTGACATCTCAGTCTGGGACTATGACATGGGGAAATCCAATGATTTTATTGGTAAGTTAATAACTTTGATCACATATCCTTATTGATGTTTGTCCACTTCCTGATTTTTTGTATGTTTGTCACACTTAAATGTTTCAGATCATCAAACAAATTTAGACACAAAAGGCAGTCTCTAAATGAAGGTGTTTATTATTGAGAGGGAAAAAATCCAAACGTACATGGCCCTGAATGAAAAAGTGATTGTGCCCTAAACCTAATAACTGCTTGGGCCACCCTTAGCAGCAACAACTGCAATCAAGCGTTAGCGATAACTACCAATCAGAGAAAATTTGGGCCACTCATCTTTGCAGACTTGTTGTAATTCAGTCGCACTGGAGAGTTTTCAAGCATGAACCACCTTTTAAAGGTCATGCCACAGCATTTCAATCGGGTTCAGATCAGGACTTTGCCTAGGCCACTCCAAAGTCTTCATTTAGTTTTTCTTAAGCCATTCAGAGGTGGACTTACTATTGCGTCCTGGATCATTTGTCCTGCTGCAGAACCCAAGTGCCCTTCAGCTTGAACAGATGGCTGGACATTCTCCTTCAGGATGTTTTGATAGACAGCAGTGAACAGTGAAATTGAGCTCAACTCAATCATTCAGGACATCATTGGCTAATATTAAAATTTGTTTGATGATATAAAACATGTTAGTGTAACAAATATGAAAAACATTAGGAAATCGGGAAGGGGGCACACACTTGTTACACTACTGTATTGATGTAGCCACTGTTGTATCACGTATTTGTTAGTTAAGTCCAGTCATGAAGCCACAATCTGGCTGTTGTAACTGCCATCACCATGGTGTTTTGGATGTTGAAAGTGAGGGGTGGATCTGAGTGTTCTAATGACTAGTCAATCACAGGATGTTAGCTAATAAGAATGCTCTGGTTTATCCTCTTTTCTGACTCTAATAAGTACCATAAACTATAAAAAGAACTTAATGTTGTAGTTAGTATAACTTGAAACCAGTATTAAAAGCCATGAACTCACTTGGAACTGCTGAGAATTGTTTGCCCACAGACATATATAACCGTCACTTTTATTCCTACCAGAGAACCCCCTTGCTGGCGAGTTCAAAGACAAAGATTTGAAGCCCTTCTTGCATAGGTTTCACTTATAAGACCACGTATCTGTGTCTGTCTTTTACATGCAGTCAATTCTGTAAGCTCCTAATGTTGTGCATTATTAGACTTATTAGTGTCACAAAGATTTTCATTTTTCTGTCCAGGCAATTTATATAGAAGTTGGCCAATTATCAGAAAACCATTGACTGATCTTAGCACAGTTTGACCACTACACAATTCTAAAGCCTAGCCCACAGCTATACATCTGCCTTGTTTTAGGAACCCTCAGATGTGAACATGCTGCCACTGCAAGTATTATAAATTTAGAAATAAGCTTGTACATAATGAAATAGACAAATATTCATCTTTTATAATGGTTTCCTTTCTACCTTCAGGTGGCTGTCAGTTAGGCATCCAGGCTAAAGGAGAGTGTTTGAAGCACTGGTATGAATGCCTCAAGAATAAAGACAAGAAGATTGAGCGTTGGCATGTTCTTCTAAATGACAACACCACTCAGTTTGAGGATTGAAAGTTAAAATCTTCAACTCTTCTCTGTATTTTTTTTCTCCATATCTCTCTGTAAAATGTCTTCCATGAGTGCAGGTAGACAAATAATGTACTCTTGCTTTCAATGTAGTTTGCTGCAAAATGCTATATGAAAGCTTCATTTTAAGCACTATTGTTTTTTGTGACCAACATGGATGTTGACCTTTATGCTTTTTGTCAAAAGGAGTTTATCATATCATAAACTGTATCAGACTATAAACAAATATTCTGACATGCAGTAATGTTTGAACTGATTATCGTGTTTTATGGACAAGATAACGGCCCTTTATTTTCGTCATCAAGTCGGCATGTTGTAATGAAGTGCGCCTCTACTCAGTCCTAGGAAGCGGTATTTCCAGTTTTCTGTCTCTCACCCATTTTCACTGTGTTTTGACTGATTGATTGATTTTATTTTGGTATCTACAGAACTTACACATACTGATATTGATATGTATCCATGTCACCTAAGGTCATGTGTTATCATCTGATTTTCCATATTGTTTGGGTATGGGTGTTATGTTTTTATTTTCATGTGTTGTAGTACATATTTATTCTGCTTTATGCATCTGTTAAATATTACGTTAGGCACTGCAGTGAACAATCATTTGTTTTGCATGTGACATGCAGATAACATACTGTTTTCCATATCTTCATGGTCGCTACATCACCTTCTTCCATGCATGTGGGGAGTATTCAACAACCTAAAATGTTTCTGCATGAAATTATAATAATGATTATTTCAAAAACAAGTTTAATTATGCAGTGGCTGTTAGGTTGACCAGATCCTAGGAAACTAAATGTTGGGAAAAGGCACAATGTGGCCTGTGTGAATTTGAACCCAGAGACTAAGGGTTATACCTCATGTTCAGTTGTTCAGAATATTTAAACGGACAACACTGTTCTGTCTAGTATTCATCTTTGGAGTTGAAAAGGTGTTCATCCATATATACTGGCAAATCTATTATTGATCATTTTTCTTGTTCTATTTTTTGTGAGACTTTTAGGAGATGAGTTTGGTAAACAAGAACTAATAGAACTAATTAAAATGTGTGACATTGTCTAAATATATGAATATATAGGAGGAGGGAGTTAAGGGCTTAAGTAAGGGTTCCACTTTATGTCCAGTCTCACATAAAGTGGAATATCTGGTCACCGGAAGTTCTGTTTTTGGAATATGATGAAATATTGCTCCACAGGTATATCTTATATACATTTGCAGGTTGTTTTCAGTTACATATTCAACATTGTCCTGTCTGTACTGATATTGGTGCATGTCTGTAGCAACACATGGCTAATAAATAAAGACCTGATGAAACTTGCTCGGCATTTGTTGTGTATGACATGGCATAAACTTTGTCTGAATCAGGTGAGGTTCAAACCAATCAGCTCAGACAGACACGCAGCTGAAAAATTTGTGAACTTTGACTTCTCCTGATAAAACTTCTTCTGTCTAACTGGGGGAAAGTTTATAGACTCATTACACTCTAAAAAAGTCTGATCTTGAATGATCTACGAGCTATGATCTCACTTTTGATGTTATCAGAAAGGTTCTACCACAGCTGAAAAGATAGGCCTGGCAAGAACTCCAATATTTACATTTCAACTCCAAGACCTTCAGACAGAGCAAAAGGCTGTGTAGAATTAAGCCGTGAAACTCTGCAAAGGTCTGCATCAAACTATATAATGGCAATGAACACTTTACTGACTCTAGAAAAAAAAATGCAAACACAAAAACCAAGAGCAAAAAATGTCAACACACAAACACATTACAGACCATTACAACAAAAAGATAAGGAGACTAAATGAATATATAAAGATAAGCAAAACAATCACAGGAGCAACACACGAGAGACAACAATGATGTGATAAAATGGCTATAAAAATGCAAAATGGCTACTAAGTGACACAAAATGACACAAAAATCACAAGAAGGGATAAAGACAGATGACCTGGTAATAAAAGAAGCAAACAGAGAACAGAAAAAGAGAAAAAGGATAAAAGATGACCACAACAGTAAACAAAATCACCAAAAGAGAGGTGAAATGACAATAAAATAGACAAAGAGGAAACCTACTATAATGAGAGGTTAAAAAGACACAAATTGCAAGGGGAGACTCAATGACTACAAACAAAACAACCACAAAAAAAGAACAAAAAAAATCATAAGAAAGAGAGCAATGTAGCATAAGTATGCAAGCTTGCAAAAACAAGATGCAAAAGGACTACAGAGTGTGGCAGTCATTGAAAAATAAAATAAAAACTGCTAAAAAAGACAAAATGACCCTGGAACGAGACAAGCGGAGTGGAAAAAAAAGGTCAAATGGACACAAAACACCATCTGTGGTCTTTCATTTTTTTAGTTCAAGTATCTTCTGTAGGTGAGGATGTTTCTGGGTCCACGGATTATATAAGATTACAGATTATATTTTTCTCTATCACAAAACTATGTCAACACTCAAATACTATTTTAGGCACACTTGAAGAGAACAGTCTGCCTGGTTGGGCTGCTCACTGCAATACAGTTACTGGCCACATCATTAGGTACACCTGCTTAACTCCTCATTAACACAAATATGTAACCTGCAGATCCCATGGAAGAAACTCAGTGCATTTTGCATGTAGACATGATCACGACTGCTGAAGTTATAACTGAGCATCAGAATAGGTGATTCAGTGATTTTGAACAAAGCATGCTTGTTGGTCTGTGCCAAACAGGCAGCTCTGAATATTTCAGATCCTGTTCTACTGGGGTTTTCCTATTCAACTATCTCTCCCAAAATATCCACTGAACAGCAGTTCTCACCTTGTTGATGCCAGCAGACAGAGAGGAATGGACGGGCTGCTTCAAGCTGAGAGAGAGGCAGCAGTAACTGAAATAACCAGTCATTACAGCCAAAGTATATAGAAGAGTATCTCTGAATGCGTAGCCCATTCAACCTTGAATCAGAAGGGCTACAGCAGCAGAAGACCACACTAGGTGATGCTTCTGCCAGCTAAGAACAGGAATCCGAGGCTACAGTTTGCATCAAATTATCAAAAGAGTTTTTTTCTTGTCATCCTTTGGACCCCTTAGTATAAACTGAGTACCATTTAAACTTCTCAGCCTAACTACTCAGTGTTGTTGAGGACCTTTATAACCATACATCTTCTGATAGTTGCTTCCAGCCAGATAACGCTCCGCATTACAAAGCTCAAATCTTCTGACACTGGTTTCTTGACAATGAGTTCACTGTACTCAGATGGTCCCCACTGTCACTACATCTCAAACCAACAGATCCCCTTTGGGATGTGGTTGAACTAGAGTTACATCATGGATGTGTAATTGACAGCTCCTGTCAACATGGAGCAAAATCTTTGAGGAATATTTCTAACAGCTTGTTGAATTTATCCCATAAAGGATTAAAAGCACAACAGAATCTGGCACCAGCCTAGTGTACCTAACACTAATGACATAACCTGTGATTAGAGATCATAAGAGGGCAGTGCTTCACTTTAGGTCAATTAAAAAAAAAGATTGAGAAATAGTAGTAAAAGGTCCATAATCCAAAAGCAGGCAGGCTTTTGGATTATGGTTTAAAAGTTTCTGCCTTGACATAGGTTGGAGAAAGTGAGAAAGGACTGAATATAAAAGCAAATCTCCCAGGAGTTCCAAGAGATTTCCATCTGTCAGTCAGAAAACACTGATAAGGTTGTCAGAATGTTTTTGGGGAGTGTCTATCACTTTTAAAGATACATTTGTAGATTGGTAGCAGCGTGCTGCCTGTGGGTATGTGTCTGGGTGGGTTTGGTGGGTGTTGTCAATAGTGTGTATCATGGTCACTGTCTGTGATGTGGGACAGATAGTGTGTGTGTGTGTCCTTGCGTGGCTGTGTGGGGGCGGGAGTAAAGTGTTTGGCTATGCTAACAGGTCACATGGGTGGTTTGGTGTTTATTTTAGTACCACCGGATCACCCGAGCACCCTCCTCCTCCTTCACCACCCTCCTCCTCCTCTTCTCATTTAAAATCGACCTGGAATCTGTCGATCTGTCCGTAAGTCCTCAGAGAGTGAAACAACAATACTGAAGTGAAACCGTTCCCCAGCCTGTTTCCTTCAGCTGCTGTCCTCCTCGACCCGCCGCCACCATGATGCGCATCGCTCCACTTGTTACTCTCATCTGCACATCATTACTCCTGAGCTGCACCGCAGCAGCAGCCTCGGTTCTCTGCACGTGGACTAAAGTTTCTGCTAACGGAGAAATGCACTACAGTTTTCTCCGTAGCGACCCGCAGCAGACACCTCCATCTCTGCGGCTGTACCACACCGCCTGGTCCGGGGAGCGCGCTCTGCTTGGCTGCACTTGGAGCGACGACACAGCGGTGACCCAGAACTATTTGTCTCTGTGCCGGGAGCGCGCGCGGGGCTTTTCAGAGCATCCGAATGAAAATGTCCATTTGGACTCCGTGTTAGAGACAGAAGGGCAGTGCGTCTCCCTGGCGTCTCTCGGGGAACCCACAGGAAAGAGGTCGGTGAGGAGTGTTCGTGTTCAAGGTCAAGATGAGAGGTCAGAGGTCAGCATACATAAGCGTGTAAAGCGCGGTTTTATTGTACCCGGGACTCTCTGGTGCGGCTCTGGCAACAAGGCACCCTCATATTCAGATCTGGGTATGTGGATCCATGAACTCCGTTTTTGAACTTATGTACAGGGAGTGCTTCCCACCTTTGGAGCCTTAATACTAAAGTTTGCTCTAACATTTAAAGGATAAAAAAACAAAACTATGTTTAATTTTTCTTCTGAATTTTTTCTTTCAATTCTGATTGATCTGTTGGGCACGACTTGCTATGGTGCTCACAAGTACATATTTTTCATTTCTTTCAAAAGTTGGAAACCAGTGATATGGGGTTAAAAATACTCTGTGTTAATGAGTTGATGAAACAAGTTTAGCAATTCCATAAAGTTATTACACATGCAAGAGACAGACTTAAAATGAGCAAAATGAAAGCCGCAGACAGTGAACTATGTTAGCCCATTCTCTCCCAAACTCCAGAAACAGCCTAGGGACATATATTTCCCATAATTCAACTAACTGACCTCTGCCTTTCTTGCTTGCTAAATCCTTGTGTTTAGTATTCATCTTTTAAACTGTGTCTCTACATAAAGTGTAGCTAATTTCATTTATAAATGCCAAAATTAAAAATTAGTCTCACAATGGGTCCAGGGTAGATATTTTATCCATGAAGCAGATAAGGAAAAACTGAAATAGATGGATGGCATGCAGTACATATAGATATAGACAGAAAAAGTAGTGGGTGTTCCCTCTTCTGTGTAATATCACAGCTGTACTCTCTGGAGCTGAAAAGTGAGGCTTATGCAGAAGTGCCAAAAACTACAGTTGCTTTACTTCCTTCTTCAAAAGCCCTCTTCTTTAAATAGAGAGTAGATTCCCATACTAAAAAAGCAAAACATCCCTGCATTAAAAAGTATGTTTACAGCCCGTTACAAAAATTTCTATGGGGAATAATTCTCCCCTTGATATTCCAGGATATGGCTGCTTTGACAGGTATGTCATTGCTAATAGCTTTCTGCTAATGTTCACCTCTGCTAGCTCTCGTCTGCTAATTTTAGTCACTAAAATGACCATTTAGACTGTCTTTAATTTGAATGAAATTCAATAATTTTCTGAAGAAGCATTTAAAAAGTTGATATTATTATACATATATTTTTACCTGTTTGAAGTTTCAGTTTTTCACAGCAAACAAAAAGATAAATCCACACTTCCTTAACAAGGCAATAAACCTTATTCAGATTTTTGGGTAAATAATATATGTAAATGCTATATTTTATTTCTATCTATCTATCTATCTATCTATCTATCTATCTATCTATCTATCTATCTATCTATCTAT
>NW_005187403.1:586143-603050 GCF_000239375.1 Pundamilia nyererei | reverse complement strand
TCTTTTAATCCACACCTTCTATATATGTTTTGACCTGTTGCAGGAGTGTTTTCAGAGACCGACCGTTGCTGCCGGGAGCACGATCAGTGCAGACACACCATCCTGTCCTTTCACTCAGAGTTTGGCATTTTCAACAGCAACATCTTCACCATGTCTCATTGTGACTGTGATAACAAGTAATTATCCTATCCTTTCCTGATTATTTTTCAGCTGGTTTGTTGCATGTGCTTTGATGTTGATTCTTTCTTAAAATTATGGCATCAAATATGTTAAAGGTTTCGAAGTTGTTTGGTGGAGGCGGATGACGGCATAGCTGATGTAGTGGGATATACCTTCTTTAACCTGCTGAAGATGCACTGCTTTACATTCTCCCACCGGCTTCAGTGTACACAGAGAAACTGGTTTGGAATGTAAGTAAAGCTGTGATGGAAATAAAATGACTTTGTGTAATTGTGAAGGTCTATGATTCATCCAGTATTGTTATTTCTCCCTGACCTCTCATGGTATCCAGCCATTATAGTTTTATTTGTTCTGGGTTTGAGGCATCTGTCCCTTAGATTGCTAGCAGGTTTACAAATTGCTTTGGTAGTTCACTACTTTGGTCGAGATAAAGCTAATTGGATCTCAAGCTAATTACAGGAAACAGTGGAGACTTTCGCCTCTTTTTACATCTAGAAAACAAGTCTGAAAAGCATATACCTGGACTAAAGGTAATATCTTTGATAAGGTGTCATCTTTTTGACCCAGTTTTACTGAGTCAGAAAGAAAAAAAAGCTAGCCTGACTCTATCAGCCAACTAACCAGCTAACTTAAATTAACTCCATACTTATTTACCTCACCTGTAATGTCAAAACACCAAGCTACATTTTCTTTTTTTTTCCATGCAAGACCAAGTGTTAAGATAATTTTTCATATGACAAAAATGGATTAGTTCAAACAATTTAGTCAGGCAACTTAATTCTAGGTTTAGCTATAGCCAAATTGAGAGTTTTTGAGTGTGTAGCTAAATCCAAACTAATTATCTAGTGAATATTATAGTTTACATATACAGCTAATCAATACATAAAGCATGAAGTATTGATTATTACTAAAACTAGATAAGCTTGCCATTACTCCTTGTTTTCAGCAACAGATAGATAGATAGATAGATAGATAGATAGATAGATAGATAGATAGATAGATAGATAGATAGATAGATAGATAGATAGATAGATAGATAGATAGAAGTCTGCTTGTAGTGAAGTCTCTCATCCTCTATGACCTCTTTAAACGATTAGTTGATGAGTTCATGGCTTCAATCACTAGTTTCCAGACTTAGTGAATACCTCACTAAGTAATAGGCGAAGTCACTGTAGCTAAGTGTCTTCTATCCTGTCTTCCTTCTCTCCCCCCAACCGTTTGCAGCAGATTACCCCGCCCCTCCCTGAGCCTGGTTCTGCCGGAGGATATTCTTCCTGTTAAAAGGGAGTTTTTCCTTCCCGCTGTTGACAAAGTGCTTGCTCATAGGGGGTTATTTGATTGTTTGGTTTTTCTCTGTATGTATTATTGTAGGGTCTACCTTACAATATAAAGTGCCTTGAGGTGACTGTTGTTGTGATTTGGCGCTATATAAATAAAATTGAATTGAATTGAATTAAGTCCATCTTTTCTATACAGTTTATCGTTTTGATCTCTTTTGGTGCAGACTGGTTTCAGGCTGGTATTTGTAACTTAATTTTGATCTGAGAGAAAGCATCCATCTTCCAAGTCAACACTTGGGAACAATAAGAAAACTAAATATTTCTGTAATTTGTTCGTCCTTTGGGTTCACTTGCAGGTGTAAGGAGACTAAAATGGCTCTGTATGCTGAGGTTCATTCACCCATATTGTACAAATCTAAGCCAACAGATGAAACCATGAACAGCTCCGTGATCAATTCTACCACACCTGCAGAACTCCTAGAGAATAGCACTTCAGATTTACAGCTTTCCTCCAATACTGCTGCTGCATTCACAGTCCCTACATCCTTTGCCTCCATCATTCCTCTTACTAACGCTACAACATACACAGGCAGTAATGCAACAGAGACACCTTTGGGATCTGTTCCTGACAGAAGAGAAAATCTGGAGAACATTGTACCAACCAAAAATCATACTGTGACTGAAGTAGGCCCTGATATCACAGGTATTTGATACTAACCACATCTCAGTATATTCACTGATTTTCCTACAACGGAGTAACTGACCACTTCTGCCGATGCTTCTCTACAGCAATGTCATGTGGTATCTATAAGGATATCGATGAGTGTAGGGACAAGATCCCATCCCAGCATGAGAAATATGGCTTCTACAACCAGGAGCCAAAGACACTTTACCACTGCAACTGTACTGTTAGGTAAGGCAACACACTGTGTAAATTCTCTGTATTATTACCAGTACAGGGAAGTCATACGGAGAATTTTTACTTGCTTTTTTTTCTAGAATAATCTGATCGGGGGTAATTTTTCAGCATGTGTCACACCATATCTAAAATTCACACATTTACTTAGTAATTACAGGGCATGTGCAAACACTGAGATAACAGCACACTCGGCTTTGTTCTGTGTATTCCCAACAAGGCATACATAGTGTAACACAAAATAGGGAACATCCATTAACACAGATACTCTCTCCAGTTCTCTTTTTGTTCTAGTGGCCTTTTCATATGCTCTCTGCCTTTGTCATGTGCTCGGACATTTCATTTGACTGGGCTTTTTGTACTTCTAGAATATTCCAGACTTTGGCTAAACAGAGACAACTGACCAAAGTGCAAGCTCATCTTCTGGGACATGTGTCTCAGTCCTGCTTCCTGCTTGAGGAATGCACGGCAGACAGCAAGTAAGTATACAAACATATACAGTAGATGTATTTAACTGGCCTAGCTTTAAAGAATATAATACAGTTATATCACTGTGTATAACAGAAGAAGTCAGATCAAGTACACAGTCACTATGACTGATATATTATGACATAGCATTAATGGTCAAAATGGCCATGCATCAGTCTGTGGACATGGAGCTATAATTCTAAATCTTTTATATACAGCTACATATTTTAGTTTGGTGCCTAAAAAAATGGAAATACTGATCATCGGATCATGAGATGATGCTACACACATTTCCATTGCATACAGTGATTTAAAATACATGTTCAGCCGTGCATTCTCTTAAGCTTTATACTTGTTCTGTATGTAAATAATCCCATGTAGTGGATGATTAGAAAAACTGCATGAAATATACATTTTTAAGTAAAGTTAAGGTATGTCAACTCTAACACTAAAACTAAATACTAAGTAGCATCACAAAACATTTGTTCTTCTGCTTCATTCAACAGCTGTACTCTAGTCGTGGTAAAAGCCGAGCTTCCTCAGCAGGATCAGTGGACCAGCGTAGCAGTGGAGGAGCAACACCATCTACAGGCAGTACAACTGAACCTCAGGAGGCCAAACCCAAGGAGAGCTAAGAGAAAAGACAGAGAAGTGAGGCTCCACAAACTGTGTCTGAGATTGACCCGACGCAGACAAATGAAGAAGAAGAGAAAAAATGTCTAAAGGGAAAAAACCTCATCCTAATGTTCAATATTATATACGTAAGACACTATGAAATCTATTTTCATATGGATTAGCAAAAAATTTTCCTGTTCATTTCCTGATGAATCTTCTTCACAGTCAGTCTCTCTTATGGAAAGCTTTATTTGTCTTTACGCTCAAGTCTTTCTGTCAATAATGACCAACAGGACAACTTCAACTCTCGTTTGATGTTCTAAGGCCTGCACAGATCATGTTAATTTGATTTCATTAATTTTTAGATCAGCAATACAAACTTAGAAGATTTATTTCCACTGACTTTATACTATTTAGGCAAAACCTACAGAGAAGGAAATATATATATATATATATATATGTGTGTATATATATATATTTTTTGTTACAATTCTTTATTTATTATCCAATACTGAAAACTTTGGATTACTATGAAATATTGTACTGTGTATTTATGGTGTCTACTATATGGGATGTTGTGGAGGTTGTACCTAAGGAACAAAATGGCCTTGTTGAGGACAAGATAAACTTATTCCTAAAGTGTAACAGAAATGTTGGTAGGTCTTAGCAGGACACCATAGTTTTTTACTAACTAACATTTAATAAGAAGAGCATTTTATTGAGGTGTGCAAGTTCAAGAGCCAGCTGTAATAATCCATGCTGGCAAACTATAATGACTCACTGCAGTAACTCAATTCAGCTGAGCCATTGTTAAAATGAATAGTAACACATGTGCTTTTCCTGAGATGACAGATGGAGATATCTGCCATGAAAACACATCTCATTAAAAAGGAGGAGCTTTGGCTGTCCTGGAAGAAAGGTTACTGTTGACCTCAGTATTCACGGAATAAAATCATGGTTGCAGTTCTGTACCCTATACTTTAGATGCGTTTTATGTTCATGTTTCAGCACATGTGTAGCCTATTTGTAAGTATTTGCACTGTACTGTATGAGTTGCAGAATGCTGCAAATTATGTTGTAAGTAAAGCCATGAAAGAGAAAAAATTACTTAAATAGCTGTACATATGAAATAAATGTTGAAATGTACTTTATGTTGTAAGATGTAAAAAGAAAAAAAATAACTAATTAGATTTAAAAACAGTAGTTTGTTAAGATATATTGTTAAATGTTAAGATATATTGTTATCATTGTCTTCTTTGTACCTGTTAATTTTATGACTTGAATGCTATATTTTTGCTACGCTGTGAAGGATTGCAATGTAGATTTTGCTTAATGTTCTCAAAATAATTGAGATTATTATTATATATTATTATTATTGTTATTACTTTTGTTAACAGTTAAACGAGACAATCAATATCATTCTCAAAACTGTATGGTAAATGTGAGGCTAAGGACTGCAGTGATGAATGCAGCTTAGGCTAAAGACTGAAAGCAGTTACTAGCAATACCCAGAGTAGTGTTCACTAACAAGTTTGCTTAATCTATAAGAAAAATGTAAATGTTAGAGTTATGTCAGAGTTACTTCAAGCAAACAAATAGTTTCTCCCTGTTTTGCATAGACCTGCTAGCTAATTTTAAGTTTAGCCAAACTTTCAAGATTTATTTGCGCAGTGTAAAACATAAAATGAAACCTATTTAACATCTTGAGAGTTCCAGATCTTAAATGTCACATGTTGAGCTTTAGAGGTGTTTGTCTGTAGGCATCATTACTGCCATAGAAACAGAATCAGACTGGCTATTATCCTGCTTCTACTCTTTAAGTTAGGCATCTCTTCACATAAACTGCATATGTCCACATCACAAGCATGAGCGTAATATTTAACTATACAAATAAGAAACAAAATGCATTTGTAAAAATGACGGCCTCAGTTTTTTGCCACAAATGAGTAAGTAAGACATTTGGCCTGCACTCTCTGCCTCTCTGTACTGGCTGCCTGTGTCTTTTAGAGTTCATTTTAAAATTCTCATGTTTCTTTTTAAATACTTTCACAATCTTGCCCCGCCTTACCTCTGTGAGCATCTTCATCCCCACACACCCTGTCAGTCTCTCAGGTCAGCTGACCAGCTGCTCCTGGAGGTACCGAGATCCAGGAGGAAGCTCAGAGGGGCCTTTTCTATTGTGGGTCCTGAATTATGGAATAATTTGCCCTTGCATGTTAGAGAGGCCCCTTCACTGTCCACTTTTATTCTTTGGCTTTTAACCTCAGTGAGACTTAGTTTCTCTTGTAACTAAATTAGTTATTTAATTAAGTATTTTACTTTTTATTTTATTTGGCTTTTATTTATATCTTATGTGATTTTATTATATAGTTCCAGTGTACAGCACTTTGTGTCAGCTGTGGTTGTTTTAAAGTGCTTTATAAATAAAGGTGATGATGATAACGCGGGACACCTTTGCAACCTCACTGGATTTTTTTTTGTGCAATTTTGCATGCTTTTTTTTTTTCAGTGCATTGTGTTCTGCGTCCTGACCTGACCTGAATACAGGGTTTGATCTTTGGTTTCATTGTATAATACTGGACTTTTTTTTCTACGAAGGTTGGAACTTTGAGAGTGTTTAAAAAAGAGAGAAAAGTGTGAAAATGTTAATGCCTGTCTGAGAAAAGTGTATAAAATGTGTAGTGAGGGGCTTTACAGCCCTAAAACATCTGTAATAATTGTAAAAAATAAAGCTGGCTACTTTGTGGATTTCACCTATCGCGGATTATTTTTAGAATGTAACTCCCGCGATAAACGAGGGACCACTGTATATGCAAATGGGGCTTCTTCTGGATGATTCAGAATGTGGGATCGTCACGTGGTTCCTTTAGGAGACAGTGCTCAGTTTTTTATTAATGTCTGGTCAATAAATGCTTTGATCTAAAGTAGTTTTCACACCACAGTGAAGTGTACAGTATTAGTAGTTAAAAGTTAGTAGTTTATGTATAATTCCATAAAATATTCAAAAATCAGTATCAACAAAGAGCCTTACCTACCTTCTTGATATTTAAGTTTGTATTACCACAGTCAAAGAGGCTAATTTGTTTTGTTAGTGGGCCATCTTTAATATACAGGTAACATCGGGTAACTCTTTCCTTCCACCCAGAGCATGCCTCAACTTCTTCCTGAACTCTGTGCAACATTCTTCTTTCTTCAACTTCTTTCACTTACTCCTTGCCTCTGCCTTCACTTTCTTCCTCTTCTTAATGTACAAAGGCAACCATGCAACCTACAGACAACCATCTGATGCTGTTTAGCGACATTCTTCTCTGACACCACCTTGCAGTCTCCTATATCTTTCAGATTGCATATTTTGCATAAGATGTGGACCCTCTGTGTGCACCTTCCTCATCTCTTATATGTCACCCTGTGTTCTTCCCTCTTCTTAAAGTGCATGTTTAGTACAGACATTTTCATCCTTTTCGCAGAATGTACTATTATCTATCCATCTGCATTTCTCTAACACCTTACCCACTAAATACCTCTGTTCCCTTTGTCTACATGTCCATAGAATTTTGCACCAATCACAATAATGTTAATAATGTTTCTTCCAGTCTAAAGTCTTTTTAAACAAACGTTATTTTTAACCGTATAGGGCACTAGCACTCGGAGTAGGTGGCTATATTCTACAATAGACTCCAAATGCTATAAAATAATATATTTTTAAACAAGTCCTCATTCCTACACAAAGTATGGCTTCCTGTTAACATACTACACCAACACAGTGTAAAAGTCTGCTGAAATGAATATCTGTCAGGTAACTCAACTCCTCTCTGATGTCATGAAGAGTAATTGAAACCTTGCTGTGAGCTGGTGAGCCGACCGGATCCCCGCCTCTCACCGGACAAAAATTCCGCTATGGGGAGAAGTTCGCCTGTGGGAACATGGCGCACGCAGTCTGGATTAACTTTCACTCAGAGAAACTTTGGAGCACCGCTGCATAGCACACAAGCCTCTCACTCTCAAGTTTATTGGTAACATATACCGCTGGATAACCTACAGTGGACTTGTACCCTGGCTTTGGATGACTGTTTTTCTCTGTCTCTCTGCTGCTGCTGCGGGATGAAAGTTTAGAGCTCCGGTCGCCGGATTTAGCAGAGATGGAAAAGCCAAGAACGAGGAAAGAGAAGGTAAGGCTAGTGGAAACAGCCGCTTTATCTTGTGGTTTCACAGAGGACACAAACCGCGGCTGCTCAGCGCCATCGGTAAGAGGCTGGGAAGAGAAAAAAAAGTCGCTTACACACAGACATCTCACGATGAGCTGCCATCGTGCAGGGCTTATTTTGAAACATGGAGTTCATAGACAGATCCATCTGAGCTCTGACAGGCTCATTTATACCTGTGGATGTTGTGAAACAGATTTTTATTTACTAATACAACTAAAAACAGAATAGAATAGAATAGAAGTGCATCTTTACTGCATGTATTCCTTAAATGCATACAAGGAAGAGGGAAACGACATTATAGGAACACCATGGAATACAAAAGACATAAACAAAGGAGCTCATTAAGTTGCCAACTGTAATTTTACTGTAAGTTGTTTTTACAGCGTGAAATATATCAGAATGTAGAAAGCAAATTAAAGTTACAGTAAAGTCAGTACAAAAAACAAAAATGAAAGTGTCAAGGCACAGACACGAGTTTCAGAAGTTTCATTTACAAAGTGACAGGGATTTTTTTTTTCAGAGCTACACTGTGAAATTGGCAGGACATACTTTGTTATACAGACTAAAATAAATATCTGAGAGCTTTGTAGATGAGTTATTTTAAATTTTAATGGTTTTGGTAAGTGGAATTATTCTCAGCTTTAAAATGTAAAAATTGTCACTTCTGTAGAAGTGACACAAAAACTTGGGATGATATGCAAGAGATACATTTAAAGAACAATAATTTGCAAAAAGAAAATGTAGCTTTAACTGAAGAAATTACAAGAATAACATATTAAATGTTAAACTCAAGAAACTTTGTCTAAGGTTTTCCTATTCTTGTAGTATGATTTCTTTGGCTATACAGGTTAAGGACTCCTGTGTCCTTGCATTGGTTTCATAATGCGACAGACAGTTTTCTGCTGCGTGGAACTGTCTTGCTGAAATAAGCAATGCCATCTTTAAAAAGTGAGTAGATTCTTGCTCCCCCCAACTTTTATGTCTTTAAAATACTTGTAAAAACTAATTCTCTAAGCCTACCCATCTAAAGGAGAAGAAAAGAGATAGAAGCAATAATGATGCCATAAAGAGTTTTAAAGTGTTTTTGTGGATATTTTGTTGACTTCAGTTACATAGGAGATTTTCACTACTAAAGAGGCATGTGCCACTCTGTCTAGACCTCTTGCCCCTCCTTTGCCCCACCATGTAAAGAGTCTAAACTATTAGATGATTTGATAATAATCACCAGGTGTGACTGGTCAAGACCATTTTTCTTTTTTTTCTTCTCCTTTCTTATACTGTATACATATTTGTCAAAAAACATTCACAATAAAATGTGTATTTATCAAAAGCATGTTTATGTGAAAATCTTAAATAACTGATTATTTGTTTTATTCTATAAAGTGTCAGAAAATAGTGACACATTTCATATCCTTTAAATAATCTTTCTGAACAGTCCAAAAGCTAAAATATATTTTTGATATTACAACTGACTGACAAATAAAAATTTTTTTACATTACACCGGAGAAACTGAAACCACGCATGCAGGTACATTATAGTATCACAGTTGCAACTAACTGCTAATATTCAGATTAGTCAGATTTCCAGTACCTTTCAAACATAATCCGAACTATTCCATCTTTGTTGCCCTTAGCATTATGTCACACATTTATACATACAGCTGCATACAGCTACAGCTTGTTTCATTGACGCCCCATCGACGATATGACACATTAAAGATCTAACGGCCAGTTTTAGGCAAACAGTTTCCTCTCTTTCAGGTACTCGTCCCATCAGTCTCTTTCTGTCTCTATATTTTTTACCAGGAATGTACTCCCTGTGACCTGGGCTGAAAATGGGGCTGGGAGTAAGACAGAACAAAGGGGAAGTGTGTGTTTGTGTGTAATCGTGGAAGGACTGCCACAGGATATTCATGTTGTGTTCCTGTCGTTTGGCAGTGTTGTTCCTCAAAAATAAATTCTTTGTAAACTTCTGGAATGCAACCTGACACTTTCTTCTGTAATGTGTGTGTGTGTGTGTGTGTGTGTTGTAGTTTTTGCTCTACAGCCAAATGCAGAAAGTACATATCAGCAGTGACACTTCTGATAACCTGTCTCCTGAGTGAGTTGGTGCTACCGTCTACACACTGGGACAGCTGTGTGTGTGTGTGTGTGTATGTGTGTGGGTGTGTCTGTGTGTAAGCAGCAACATTATTAATAAGCTGCTACAGGAACATGAAACAAACAGATGACTCAACTCTGCTCCTCTACAAACCAGAAATGCTAATGCAAGTCATGTGGAAAAAAAGTATGGCCCATAATAATAATAGTAATATTATTATTATTATTATTATTATTATTATTGTAGAACACAGCATTCAGCAGCATTAGCCATGCTTGTTCTTTCTTTTTATAATTTTACTGTCAAGAACTTTAACATTTTGTTTTGTTTTGTTGCAGTTTCTTTGCATGGTCTCACATTGGTGTGAATTTGTTGGGACATCTATTCCTGCAAAAATTGTGTCATTGTGTTAACACACCTGAATACTCCAGACCAACAAACCTCTGCTTTTAAACATGTAGACACACAAGTCTGTAATGCAAGACTGAGGTGAACCTACATGGTCAAACCTCCAGCCAACTCGAGCAGATTTTCATTTATACGGTAGTTTATATGTAAATAGCTATAGAAAGATAGAGGAGAAATTGGGCTAGAAAAAACAATCTGCATTCAGGGAAATGTAAGTAAGCTCTGGTGACTAAAATATCACAGATAGATTTTAAAACAGTCATAAAAACAAGGTGATCATAACTGATCCTTTAGATGAACTGGCAGGATTGTTTTTGTATTGAGTGATTAGCCAAATAAGCACTTAACCATTTGATACATTAGACTCCAGGTTTCTATTTTCCAGTTTTCACTCATACACAAACATATCCTCTCCATTTGGAAACAAAGTATTTTACCCACAGGTGCACAACATTACAGAGAAGTTTCAGTTAAGCCAGAGCTCTGTTTAAGAACAGTGTAACACAACAATGTGTATAACACAGCTATCAGTGGAATGTGTATGAATGCAGAAGTCCACTTAGAGTAGTTTTTCTTCTTGCACTCTACTAGTTGCATTCAAGTTCAGGAACAGTTTTAGTTCAGTACAGACAATACTGTATGTGATATTCTTTATTTACCTGTGTTTTATGTAACATTCGTCATATCAGAACTAGAACCTCATAACAACCTGGCACATTAATGAAAATAATGTAATAAAAGAGAAAAACAATGAAAATTAGCATTTTCACACATTGTTGTTATGTGGAAACTTGTGTATAGCAGTGCTCTTCTAAACTGTGGCTTACACTGAGACTTTAATCAGACTTTAATCTTTACAGCACATGGGCACACAGCAGCAGCATCTTGTTTTCAAACAGGTCCCAATATATATGTAGCTGTGGTCAGAGGTTTGTAATCATGGGCATGAATCTCATGGGAACTTGGAGCTTTTAGTGATTTCTTTAAACACTGCATTTTATATAGTGGAATGGTTGCACAGCATACCTCTTTAATTACTTTAAAAAACAAGAATTGGATGCACACATTTGAATTTATTTTGTGACCGATTCTCTTCAGAATATTTCAGACAGAACTTTTAGGCAGAGCCAAGTGGCATAAAGCATCCACTTTGGCATCATCAGGTGATGCTCTTGTGAGGATGAAGTGGCGAGAATGACAATTAGCACGTCCAAGTCCAAGGCTATGGTTCTCAGCAGGAAAAGGGTGAAGTCCCCACTCTGGTTCACAGATGAGTTGCTGACCAAACTGGAGTTTGAGTATCTCAGGGTCATGAATGATGGGAGTGGCAGATTGATAGTGATGGAGAAGCCCCTGAACAAAACTTGACACTCTCAAACTTGATTGAAATTTGTAGCTGCTCGTGTGGACAAGCCACAGAGTAAAGGTTAGGCTTTCAAACTTGTACTGTACTTGCACTGTACCAGCTTTCAAACATCATGGTGGTAGTGAATCTAAATTCATCATGTTCTGGGGCTGTTTTGTTGCCAATGGTACTGATACATTGCACAAAGTGGATGAAATAATAAAAAAGGACCGAGTTTCACCTTAAATCAGCAGTTAGATGATTGAAACTTGGACACAAGTTTTTCTAACATGATAATAATCACAACAGGCATCAAAACTGCTCTCCTGTTTCATCCGCTCACCCCCAACTGATCGCAGCAGATGGCCACCCCTCGTTGACCCTGAGTCCTCCAGAGGTTTCTTCCTGTTAAAAGGAAGTTTTTCCTTCCCACTGTTGCCAAATTGCTTGCTCATAGGGGGTCATATGACTATTAGGGTTTTCTCTGTTTTCTTTGTATTATTGTAGGATCTTTACCTTACAATATAAAGCAGCTTGAGGCAAATGTTGTTGTGATTTGATGCTATATAAATAAAACTGAATTGAATTGAACTGAATAAAGTAGGCAACCATTAAGTTTCCAGAATCGCCCTCCCAAAGCCCGAAGCTCAACCCTATTGAAAACTCGTAGACTACACAAACAAGGTGGGTCTGTGCCATGAGACCAACAAATTTAAATCGTCTCTGAGTTCAAATTCATGTCATTAAAGTCATTAAAGATGTATGCCTTACAATCATTTCCCTCTGGAAAAGAACAGTTCAATGAAATCATTAAAAGTCTTTTTAAAGCCATTACAAATCACTACTATGCTTTTAATGTAAAAGTAAGTAAATGAAAAAAAAAAAACCTATGCAGGTAGATGGCAAAGAATCAAAAATATTTTAATAAAAACGTAAACAGGACGACTGCTTCTCAAAGTAGGAAGAGAAGCCCTGCAAGTAATAAAACTGGTTTGTTCTCAACAGGTAAATTGTTCCAGTCTGATAGTCTTTAAACACAAAAGCTCTTTTACCTTATTTTTTATAAGCAGCAGGAACAAGAAACACAGCTGACTGAAGTGGCTAACGTGGTTTGGAGTTAAAAGCAAAGGATACTAAAATAAAAAAGGATAATTGACATGAATACACATAAATATAAGTTCAAGTCAATATATTTGTGAATGCAATGCTCTCCTCAATTGTTTTGTGTTATTTTTTAAAGTTTATCATGAATATTTGATCTGTAAAAAGTTTTTATAATTCATCTAATTCCATTTGTTTACTGAGTCAGCTTACTTATAAATACATATATTTATTTCATGTTTTACTTTATCAGCAGATATTAATTAATGAGACAGTATTCTTCAAGAAATAAATCAGTGTTAGTTCTTATGTCACTCATGTGATAGATATATGCATACATGAGGTGAATAATCAGTACACTTCCAAAAACCTTCATTTCCTTTACTCCTCTCAATCCACTGTTGGGTGATGCATTTGCAAGTTTTAGGAATCCTTCCAGTCTGCATATTTTAAATGCGTATCCAAACAATTCAGTGTGTGTGTGTGTGCGTGTGCATGTGTGTGTGCGTGTGTGTGTGTGTGTGTGAAGGGAAATAGAGAGAGATAATGAAAGCCTTCGTGTAAGCACTGGTGAAAGGACAAATTTGGAAACACCAGATCAGAGAGGGAGGCAGCATTTCAATGTTAAAGCTACAGAAAGGGAACTTCAGTGTGCACATTTTACACAAAGTTTCAGAGACGGAAACTAACAAGAAGAACAGAGCCTGTATCTTACTAAGTCTCTGACTTTCCTCCTTTCTGTCTCTGTAACTCTCGGAGGAATTCAAGCTGGTACCAGTGTGCAGAAAGAAAAAGTGCTGGCACTAGTTTGGTATCCCATTTGCTAATAACTACTGGATCATATCATGCAAATGAAACAGCTTCAGTTTGGTGTTGTGTTGGATAGAAATCTGCATGCAGGAAGGTTTTTTTTTTTTAAATAACTTTTGTAATAGCACTGAAAGAACATTTTCTTTTGAAACAACACTGTGAACAGCTTTTTTATTGAAACAGCTAAAAATATGTGATAGCTGGGCTCAACTTTTGTACATGTCACCCTTTGCTCCTATGCACCTCAGTTCAGTGAGATTTGAAATAGCTGCTACACCCAATAATAGTGCACCCAAATTCTAAACAAATCACCCGATGCCTTTATAAAACACACAAATACTAGCATCCAAAAATACTATATGAAATAGTTTTTTCTGGTGCTTTTGGTCACATGCTGTAGTCATCCTCCCGAATGGTCGAACTTCTCACCCCATCTCTAAGGGAGAGGCCAGTCACCCTTCGGAGGAAGCCCATTTCCGCCGTCTCGTTCTTTCGGTCACTACCCACAGCTCGTGACCATAGGTGAGGGTAGGGGCGTAGATCGACCGGTAAATTGAGAGCTTTGCTTTTACACGCAGCTCTCTCTTCACCACAACAGACCGGTACAGCATCCGCATCACTGCAGCCGCTGCACCAATCCGTCTGGCGATCTCCCGCCCCCTTCTCCCATCACTCTTGAACAAGACCCCGAGAGACTTAAACTCCTCCACTTGGTGCAGGGTCTTGTCCCTGACACCGAGTTGGCACTCCACCCTTTTCCACTAAAAGGGCTATGCAATGAAAATTCTAAACTTCCTAATATTAACATCTATGTTTACCATGGTAACGTCCATCAATTTAATTCCACCTATGCAGTTCAGGGTCAGGCTCCTCCAGGGATTAAACCAGGAATGTGTGCAAACCACTCTAATACCGCAGCAATATAATGATATGAAAAATTAGTACAAGTTCACCAGTTAAGCAATAATTAAATGAAGCATTTAGACTATTAAAATGAACAGCATCACAGTTGTTTTGTAGAGGTGATGTCTGAAGAGCAATGATATTCATCAGTGGGAGATGGGGAAACCCAAAGCAGCTACCTTTGGAAATGAAATTTGAACCCAAAACCAAATGTCACAAATCTCAGTTCCTCTAATGGCCACTTGAGGCTGGCTCCATAAGGTAATCAATCCCCACAGGGTGTCTTGTTAAAATGCTGAACATGCATTAAAAACATGCTTACATCCTGATATGGAAAACTGTTTTGACAGTTTGTATACTTCTCCTTTCACAACTCTGCATGCTAGGTGAATCGATTTTATAACTCATTTATTTGATTGACAATATGCTTTCATGATAATCATCATTGCTATTGGTCCTACAAATGCTACTAAAAGAGTTTCTGCCCATTAAGACAGGAAGACCTGCTGTTTCATGGTTATTGGCACATGATCAGTTTTTTTCTATGCAGGGTCTCTACCTTCAAATAATAAGTTGGCCCTATATAAATATGATTGAATGAAGTAATGAATTCATTTGTTGATGGTGATAACGGTTTATTATTTCATTTGCCAAACATTTTATATCAAACAGTGAGTAAAATAAAGATTTCTTCTCTAGTTGCAAAACATTTAACCCTGCTCTTCCCCTTTCTCCCTTTTTCTCCTCCCTTTTGCTTCTTCTCTCCTCAGTTCTCTCTTTTTGGTTCTCGCTCCACTAGCAGGACCACCGACCCTTCTTCGTCATTGACCTCTTCTCCTGCACCTGTGATCCTTTCAGCCCAGATGGTAAAAAGAGCCGATCGACTGTCTGGCACTGGACCCCCAGCCCTTAGCAAAGCTGAATTTCTCGAGCGGGTGCGTCGCAGTAATCAGGCCTGCCAGCAGGGGGAATTTGAACTGGCTGTTCGCCTTTACAGTGAAGCCCTGACTGCCGATCCCCAAAACTGCATTTTGTACAGTAACCGCTCTGCAGCATATCTGAGACTGGGCGAGTACAGCACCGCGTTGGATGATGCAATTAAAGCACGACTCATCAACCCCAAATGGCCCAAGGTAAGAGGTTGGACCCTTGGCCAATCACACATTTCAAATGAGATTGTGGTAAAGTTGCTGTTCCTGAGACTTTCTTAAATGAATGTGAGAAGGATGTATGGCTTGTGTGTATACTGAAAAGCAAAAAAACTGCTAACTATAAACACTTAGAATCAATATGCTATCCTCTGTGAAAGCTCAGCCTCATTTTATGCGCAGGTTGTCATGTGATGGTGATCTTTGATCAAGTTCATTTTTGAACTTGGACTTTAATGATCTGCGTGCAGCTCAGAACCAAGCAGACCCTTATTTTCTCTCTTTCCTTTCAAAATCTCATCAGATGGTGTGTTTTTCTAGAGTTTGAATTTTTAACAGTGTGTGGCAGCTGAATAGAAGTCTACTATTTAGATGCTGCAGCCTGCTTGTTGTGCTTTTTATAACATGTTGTTTATCTTGTCCTTTATAGTCTTTCTTTGTTTGGCAGCTGTTTAAAAAGGACAGCACACACATGGATCTCAGAGATGTCCCTGTAAATATGCAAGGATTAGGAGAAACATTGTGATGACAGTAATGATAGAGAGCTGGACTATTTATGTTCACTGCTAATGTATCAGTACTATTTTTTTCCTGTTGTACAAAGATCATATTTTGGATATTGAAGAAGTATGTAACAAGTGGGTTTCTCAGCGATCACACATTTTTTCTTACTATATCACAATCCCAGCATTGTTAGTGAAGGAAACAATGGTGCTAAGACCCAGCAACATGCTTCTTATGGTCTCATGTGGGGGCACTATGGCCAGAGCCACATGACCCACAGTGGGCAGCCCACTGTGGGGATAAATACTGATGGAAAATGTAGGCAGGTGTTCACTAAGCAAAGAGGGGCCCACAATGTAACTTCTGAGTCCCAGAGAGCAAAACTTCTATTGGGTTTGCCCTAAAAACAAAACAGAGGCGGGGGACAAAATGTGATCACGTAAAAATTAGGGTTGAGACTATCACTCTTGTGCATCGCAGAAAGTACATTTAAGTACTTCTTTACACTTGAAGTGGCTCTCTACATCTTACAAAACAGTGAGCACTGAAGGACAGCAAATGCTCTGTGAGTCTTTTACAGCCATTCAGAGGAGGAAGTAGGCAGGCAGGAGACTGGGTTTGCCAGGCTACCTCTGTCTGGACAGCTGGGGCTCGGCCAGTTCGACTCCACTTCCTTTCTCTGTGAGAGAGAATGGACGGAAGTGGTGTGTGTGTGTGTGTGTGTGTGTGTGTGTGTGTGCGTGTGCGTGTGTGTGTGTGCGTGTGTGTGTGTGTGTCTGTGTGTGTGAGCGAGTGAGTGAGTGAAAACCTTGCACGGTTGTTAGTTTGTTTTTGAAACCCTGGCTAGGCCTTGGCCTGAGTTTGGCACTTAAAGACAATAACAGAAGCAGCATTCCTGTGTCTGTGCTTGTATAGTGGCGGTG
>NW_005187403.1:580988-586032 GCF_000239375.1 Pundamilia nyererei | reverse complement strand
GGCTCTTCATCAACCCGGCCTCGGTGTCTGCTTTTTTTCTTTTCTTCTTTTCTGTGAGCCTCCCACAGCTTGCCCTAGTGCTGCCCCTGTCGACTTTTCTGTTGGCACAACAGGCTCAAACACACAGTCTCTGTATCACAAACACAAAATGAGTCGACTCCGTCATGGGAACTGAGGGGTGTAGCTGGTCAAAAGTCGCTTATATTTGTGTGCTTATCTGGATAACAACACCGTACAGAAAAGGAGGACTTCTTTGCATTTTTGATTTTGTTTTCGTCCTTTTCTCTCTCTCCTGCATTCAGTGCAAAGATTTGAGAAAGCTTTTTCTTTCTTTGTGATTCAAATGAAGTTACATCACAGACGTAAAATTGCTGCAGGAGCGAAAGCTTTTCTTGTGAAAGTGTCTCTCTTTTGTAGATCTGGCTCTTTTGCGTATGAATGTTTTCTGTCATGCCCACACGGGCTTTGTGTGTTTTTGAGAAGTTGTTAAGTGCTTTCACAGAAGCTTTTTCTTTTTTCCCCCCCTGAAAACAGGTGCATTACTTATTCAAATATCTAAGCTTATAGCAGTATGGGAAAGTTTTGCTTCACCACACAGACTGCCGTACTTTTGGGTCCCACAAGTAAAGACGTCTGCTTGGCATTGTAGCAGATTAAAGGCTAGATAACTGATCTTGGATGAGGTATCGTTTATGGATCAGGTGAGATTATGATGCTGATGGGAAATGTTTTTGCTGAAGAGTTTGTTGAGCCAAAACCAAAAATCTAAATTCATCTCTAGAAAATCAGGATGTATTGTAGGGGGTCAAAAGAGTGACTGACTTACTAATGTAGCTCAAAGAACACAGAACACTGCACAATGATGGCAGGAAAAGGGTTTTAAATAGGCAGAAAATATAAATCTGAAAACGCAGAGAGCCAGCAAGAGAAAACATGGTGAATATAAACCTTCCCATCAGTCTGGGAAGTCCATCATTCTAGTGAGAACGATTATTCAGTTTAAAATATTCAAGACAGTTGCCAATCTTTCCAGGAGTGAATGTTCTGATAACTTGACCCAAAGGTCAGACTGTGAAAAGCAAGCAAGTAGCTAATACATTTGTTATTGTGCACAATGTACTTTTTAAAATACTACTTACAGTATGTGCCCTTTTTGTGCTTGAGCACGTACCCTCCAAAATATCAGTGACTGTTGAACTGCTGTCTGTCCAGTTATCGTGACTAATTATTTTAGGGTAAAGCATTCTTTGCTTGTAAATATAGCATATAATCATTCCAGATCAATCTGTCACTAAATGTAGTCCCAAACAAATGTTCTCTTTCCTTGCATTTGAAAAATGTCAGTGCAGGTGTTTGTGAGACATTTTAAGCTTTACATTAACAGTAAGAATCGATAGTGATTGTACAAAACCCAGAAATGTGGAAAAGATACGTTACCTAGTTTTGGTTTGCTTAAGAAATCAGCTCAGAAATCTGAACTTTAAATATCATAAAAGATTTTTTTTTTTTGAAGATTTTTAAATACCGCTGCAGTGTAGTTACTGGGAACTGCGAAGTCATTTAAAATGCAATGACTTTGAAGGCCATTTGAGTGTGTGTGAGACACTCCATAGGCCTTGAAAATAATAGATTAGTGAAAAACTAGTAATCAGATTTATCTGATGATATAATTAATCAATGATTGCACTATTAATGTTATAAATATACTACTAATAATCAATATTACATGTACTGCTTGTAATAGTCCCTCTCTTTATTACACTATACACTGAATACACTTTATACACTGGATTTGTGGCAGAAATCTGAAAAGAAGAATATGTCAAATTAAACCAATGCTTTCTGTGTCCCTAAAAATCCTCTAAAGTAAGCAAGAATTTTGATTTTTGTTAGTTTGGTTATACCAGCCCTTTAATTATTTGGGTATAAGTTTGATGTTACAATCCGTAACTGTTCCTACATACTCCAGCAGTTCAATGTAGGAATCAGTGGAGATGATCAGTAAGGATTCAGTGGGTTCTCTGCT
The DNA here is from genome assembly GCF_000239375.1 of Pundamilia nyererei. NCBI lineage: Eukaryota > Metazoa > Chordata > Actinopteri > Cichliformes > Cichlidae > Pundamilia > Pundamilia nyererei. The sequence continues at coordinate 584,006 of NW_005187403.1, read as the reverse complement.
CTGAAGTAGGAGCCAACCAGATGGCAGCCAGCTATGGCTGTTTATGCAGAGGGCCGTGGAGCTGGCCCCGCACTGCTCAGGCTTCCCCTGTCATTAAGAAACTACTCTGCAACCACATGGGGCAAAAATATTACCAGCATACGTGCAGAGAAAGCACAGCCCTGTTTCTTTAAGTAGGTCTTGGGGCTTAAAATGTCCTGTTTAGGAAGCTTCCCCACATGACAGAGGCTATATTATAATGTGATCTAAACAAGGCAAAACATTCAATTTCCGCATGTTTGGGTTCCTCCCTGGTTGGGTGAGTTTAAGGTACTATGACCGACGTTGTGTTGATGTGATTTTAATGTCCTCTGCTGGTTTTGTGCTATAAGTGAATTTGTGTCACGGAGAACTCAGCGTGGGTCAGTAGGGTAATCCAGGACTTACTGCAGAGCATGTGAGGTGAAGGAGGAGTCAGTCTACAGCAGAGAAACATTTCATTGTGTATGCCCCACTGTACATTGAACCACACTGTTGTTTTCTTTGTGTATCAATTTGATCATTTTCATCCACCAAAGACACTGGTGGTATTGTCCATTGTATTCAAGCATATAGTTTTTCAGACCAGTTTCAAAAAGTCATCTAGATCTGAAATTCTGATTCAATTAATCAATCAAAAACAAAGGTGACAGTGAAAAGAAGCAGTGTAAAAATGTTTTTCACTATTTTTGACATTTAATATACAAAATGTCAATTAATAATTAATTAATTGGAAAAGCAATCAAGAGTGTAATCTAAATAATTGATAATGAAAATAACTGTCAGAAAAATAAACAAACCTTTTGATTTTTGTTGTATTTCTATTCATTTTGCTTTAATTTTTCAGCAGTTTTAGTCTCTAAATGAAATACTGAACTTTCATTATGTCAATACGTACTACAAGTTAAGTAAATAAGAATAGCTCATTATGCTTTAAATTCATTATTTGTTTCTTTTGTTAAGAAAATAAATATGTTAAGAATTTCATTGTTAAAAAGGTTTTACATTTGCTAAGAAATAAATCAGTACGTCATTTAAAAAATGATTTATTTCACATGAATTCTTAGTACAAACAGTACATTTCAGTAGTAAAAGAAAGATACAGGCAAAAGGACTGAGATCATTTTTACATTTCAAGCTTTTGCAGCAACCACTAGAGAGCAGCAATGATATGTCAAGAAACTCCCCACTCACAACCTCTTGGACAACAGTTAAGGACTGTCTGCCTATGTCTCTATTTAAATAATCATACTAGCTCCCCCCCCCCCCCCCCTTATCGTTATCAGCAGATAAAGGCCAGATGGAGCTACTTTGCATCTTTTCATGAAAATCAAATGTGATAACATATTTGGAGAAAAAGCACACACCAGCAGTACTATATCACCTGCTGCTTACGGTGTGCCGCACACACACCCATACTCATACATATCCTGCAGACTGTAATGATTTTTAATTTTGCCTAGAAGAGCAGTGGGCCTAATTGCCTGGCATTAATTGGGAGATATGCTTCTACTTCTCGACTTGCAGCATTGGTTTATATACACTCTAGACTTGACCATAGCTTGCTGTCTCAGCAATCCTGCTTAGCTACTGCAGTTTGTTAACGCGTCCTTTATCCTCTCTCTGCGTACATCTCCCTTGCACACAGTTGGGTGCCTCGGCTGTCTGTGCAAAGAGAATTTCAGTGAAAGAAAAAGATAAGAGCAGTGGGAGATAATGAAAGAGTGACTCAGTTGGACTTGAACACAGCATGGTGTGACTGCTATCAGACTGTGAGCAAGTAAAAAAGAACATCTCAGGATCACGATTTTGGTCTCAGCTGTTTTTAAGCAACAGGGGTCTTATTTCTGTAGATCATTTCGATTGATTATGATAATATTCTGCGCGAGTTAATTTTTGGGAAGGACATTAAGACAGCTGGAAAAATGGATCTAGTTTGCTTTCTTTATTTGCAAAGGCAGAAAAATTTGATGTGCCCATGAGGCACATCTGGGTCTTCAAAAAAACAAAAAAACAAAGACAAACTGCAGTTATTTAATGATTGAAAAAAAAAGAAGAAGAGGAAAGATCACCCAAATCCAAACTGGGAGCTGGTTCCACAGAAGAGGGGACAAAAAGCTGAAGGCTCTGCCTCCCATTCTACTTTAAATACTCTTGAAACAAAAAAAAAAAAAAATCAGCCAGCAGTCTGACCGAAGTCTTCTATTTGGGCAGTATGGTGTTATGAGGTCTTTAAGATAAGATGGGCCTGATTATTCAAGATATGGTATGTGAGGAGAAGTATTTTTAAATTCAATTCTGCATTTAACAGAGTGCCAATGAGGAGAAGCCAATTCTTTCTAGCATGCTGATGATTGCTAATTAGCATTATACACAATGTAAAATTGAATAGAAACTGATGGAAATCTTATTAGCTTTTGGCTATTTTGAAATAAACAACAGTGTTCTACCTGTTGCAGTGTTGGCCTATGCTAAGCTATGCTTGTTTAGCATGTGGCTAAAATGTAACTTAACCTTATTCCTAACCCAAAGCTCTTTGCCAACCTGATTGAAGTAAAGACGCTAAAGTTACGAGATTACCACAGTGATTATTCTCTGGGGATAAATCACTGTGATAAACTGATAGATCACTTTTTTGTGTGTAAAATCTAACGACAGTCCACCTAGTGTATCTTGTTGTTGTTCATTCTCTCTCTCTTTCTCTCTCTCAAAAAATGCTTAACTATGTTTCACTGAAGTACGGCTTTGCTTCGGGATTTGTCATCCTTGCCACAGATGTTGCGATTTTCTTCTTACATTCTGAACATTTGGAATTGAGCAGCCTCGGAGTAATGGAGCAGAAAAAAAGAAAACCTGAGAGAAAAGAGAAGAGAGATAAACAGCAAGAGTGAATGACTCACTAATGACAGGTTGTATGTTGCTATTTCCAGGCAGAGGCCGAGGTTAATGAACAATCAGGTCTTTGGGACTCCTGTGATGTCTGTGTGGGAGTCTCTGGAG
>NW_005187403.1:573670-580853 GCF_000239375.1 Pundamilia nyererei | reverse complement strand
CTCTTCATGTGTGAAAATGTTAGTTATCATTCTCTCACTCTGGACGACACCATGGGGAAAGCGACATATGAGGATGAATCCTGCAGATCAAAATGCAAATAATGCTTACAACAAAAAATACTATGTGAATAAAAATAATAATAAATAATAATAATGCTAATTGTATTGTGCAGCTGAGGTTAATGCGGTTGATGCAATTAGCATTTTGGGTGTTTGTTAACAGCAGTTCAGCTGCAAGAGCTAGAGGAACTAATCACTAAAATAATTACCTACAGATTTTCTAGACAAAAAAACCCTTCATATTATTGTAGTTTTTGCAAGTAGGGTACCAGAAATCTGTCCGAATTGAAATAAAACAACATTTATGTCCTTTTGTTTCATCATATTTCTGGCCACAAAACACCTGCATCCCACTAATGCATGCTGATGGATGATCAATCTGTCAGTCAATGTGTAAAACCTTATGCATACTTTCCTCGCATTAAATCAAATACAATTATAAGCTCATCTGTTTGGCAGGGCCCCAGTGACACTGCCAGGCTGCCAAGCATGGGAGCTTCACTGGGCATATGTACCACCAACTGTCTGTTTGAGCTGGGACCCGTGTAGCGTATCAATAAAAACAGAAAGACCATACAGTCTACATGATCATGTTTACTACATGATCATGTTTACTACATGATCATGTAGACTGTATGATCTTTCTTAGGAGGAGAATGTCGAAGTCTTGCATGACACAATGTGCAGATTAATAAATGTGGAGCTCAACAGTTTCATAGCCAGACAGGGTTAATTCTCTTTTGTATGTTCCAGCTTATCTTCAACTCAAAAAAATGAAATTGTATATTAATGAAACTCTTGAAAAGCTGTATGTGCCTTTATTTTACACAGGAAGCCTGGAGACATGTTACCTGACTGAAATGTGGAGTCGTCCAGCCGATAATAAATGAAACTGTTCCTGCACCGGGGTGTTGAAAATGCTGGGATGCTTTGTTCACTCCATCATCCAGCATTAATTGCTGAATAACAGTGTTCGAGCCAAAGGTGTGAATTTCTGTAGAATGCTATCAGTACTTACTCCTCTCTGAAGCTTTTGCTTCTGTAATATTCAGAGGCAATTGAGGAGTGTTTTGTCAGTTGGCTAAATATGACCTTCACAAGTGTCCTGAGGGACGAGAGCAGGCTCAGTGTGCACCACTCCAGTGACACGCCTGTCAGGCACAAGCTGCTAATATAGTCAAATATCAGACGAGCTGAGGTTACCTGTTGGTGTGTGCGTGTACGTGTGTGTGTGTGAAAGAGCATAATAGCACAATTTAATACAACCTTGCCATAAGGCATGAACAAATCAAATTAGCTATTAGTTAGCACTAGCACATAACATAACATAGAAACATAAATAGAACACACACACGCACACACACACACACACACACACCTACCTTTCTTATCTTTTCTGTTGACTACATAGTGTAATTTATTTTCTCATGGACACATACAAGGCTGAGCGTTGTTAGCTTGCCCAGTGGTGCATGCAGTCACTACAATCTGTGTAAATCTTCTACACTCAGGAATATATTTATGTAAACATTTTTCTCAATTTTCTACTTGTGAAATTGGAGCAACAACGATCGCTATTTTAATGACAAAAGAATCCAAATTTATCAACATCATTTTCCCCACTCAGATTTCAGATTTTGATTTGTTTTTTTCTTGTTGTTTGCATGACCACTATTAACAGCAGGCAGCTGATTAAGTGGAACTTATACTACCCTGTGATTATCCATTAGTTTATCCCTGTAAAAACTGTTTGAAGAGGTTTTACACCTCTTTTAAAGACAAAAACATACATACAATTTAGAATTCAAATAATAATGCTAATCAATTCATTTATGCATTATTAATTTAGAATAATTAACTTAAATTCATGCTAATGTATGGTGTAAATTGCTAAATATTTTTTGGGGAAAGCAATCATTTGAATATTATCATTTAATGATCTCTTTTGTAAAAATATTTAGAAGTGCATTAATTGACTTTGAATGTGATTTGCAAATGCCTGAAAATTGTTTAAAATATTATCATTATAATATGCGAATATCCTATGACTTTGTTTCTTTAGTCATTGCAGTAAGAACTGGTGTGTTGCTGAACACATTAAACCTTGAACTTATGGCTTGGGGGGTGGAGAGTATGGTTTTATTAGCCTATTACTGTTCAGTACTGCCAGCAGGGCAGAGGTGTTGACCCCTCACTCCTCCAGATCCTTCCTGCTCTCATCCAGTTCTCCAGAGGAAGAAATCAATGTCGAAAGCTTTCAGCTCTGTTACTAAATCAATACCTTTTTCCTTAAACTGCACACACGTATACACAGATAAGTGCAACACAGACGCATGCACAACTGGACAGATCTGATAAGCAAACAACGTCCCTCTCCGCGTTATTTGGTTTCATTTGCTGCACCTAGACTTTGACCCTTGCTCACCCCCATGTGATCATGTTCTCCAAAAGCAACACCCCAGCATCTGACCTCTGACCAGCCCTTTCCTTCACAGCCGAGGATGGGTTTGTGTTGTGGTCACATTGATTTATTTTGTGTTTGAAAGACAGAGACAGAGGTGCTGAAGGTTAGAGAGGGGATATAACAGCTGTTTTATGGTCAGATGACCGTGATCCCAAATAGTCAGCTGTAGAAGAAGTGGTCAGATCCTTTACTAAACTAAATATCATTTTTTCACAGTACCCTGTGAAGGTCTGCACTCAAAAGTTTAAACAGCATAATGTATTTAATTGTTAATTGGATCTAAAATGCAGTATCTCATGTTTTTTTTCCTGTCATACATATTCTGATACAGTAATGGATGGCCGTATTAAATATGGCCAAAGGTTCATACAATGATTTTAGCGAATAAAATCCTTGTGAGTCTAAACATGCTCTAATAGGTTTTTTCTACTCTCGCAAAGAATCACAAACCAACATGCTTTTGAAATTTGTGGTTTGAGGACACTGGTTCAAGGAATGGTGTCTTTAAAATAAATATTCTGCAATAAAATATCACTTCTGTCTATTATAATATAATATAATATATATATATAATATAATATGCATGATTTTTAAAGATTATTAATATTGAGGCATGTATTGTGTAGATATATTTAAGCTGCTTGAGGTCGACCTGTTGAAGTTTGACCTATTTTATATTTAGTGAACTAGTTCAAGTGGCTCATAATGGATTCCTGTAGCTCAGTCAGTGAGTCAGGTTTTCTGTTAAAGATGTCCCCATGTGTATACGTGTAGGCTGTTGTAAACAATAGAAAATATTTACAGAAAATCTTGATTGGCCTTTAAACTCTTAACGTCCAACAACTTGGATGCCTGCGTATTAATGTTATGTTATTATTATATTAATATGGGCTGAAATACAGTTTACTTTGTACAGTAGCTGGTAGATAAAAGAGTTACTTTTTGCCTTTGTACTCTTATATATTTCAGAGCCAGTACTTTTTCACTTACCTTACTTAAAGTATGATTTGTTAGTAATGTCTGACACATTTAGGTTAGTTGTCTGGTATTGAGGTTCAATTTGTAGCCCCACAGAGCAGCGGTGTGCGCTGCATCTTAAAATGATCTGTGCAGAAACTACCCAAACCCAATGTGTAATCATGTCTTTAAAAACACTAACAAACAAACATATAAAACAAATTGAATCAACATGCAGCAACAGAGTGAGGAAAAACATTAGAAGAAAAAGTGTCAATAAGAAGTAACAGGATTAAAGGATTTTTTTTGCACAGCCACACAATGATGAGTCTTGGTATAAATGCAGCGCTTTCCCCATCCAGCTGATTGAGATCATTTCTGATTAAGGAAAGGTCTTAATCAAGGTTCTTTTTGCAGCTTTCACTGTTAGCAGGAGATATATAATTCATCAGAGATTTTAACTATAGCTTCCTCAGCATGTGCTGGAAGTGGGTGCGAAGCACTGGTGCATTTGCTGTGATGTTTTTGGTTTTTGCTCCACCTTCACTTGACAGTGCAGAAGGAGGAAATATTTCTGGTCAGTAACTTTACCACCATCTTCAGAAAAAAACAACCCATTATTCCATAAGAAGAGATTTGTAGCCTAAGAGTGCCAAGCTGGGAAAGCTGGGAAATGGAAGGAAACAAAATCTGTAAATGAAAAGTTCTTTTTGTATCTAAACCTAACCATGGCTTAATCCTATTGTTTTCCAACCCATTACATTTTCAGGGTCATATTGTTGAAGCTGCTGGCAGCTCTCAAGGTGTCCAGAGTTGTTAGTACTGTGGTATACCAGCTGCCATATGTCGCCAAGAGCTAGTGCTCAAGAATTTGAACAAGAGTGACAAATTCTGTATCAAGAGAGCAGGAGAGGTAGTGGTGGCATTCACAAAACTGTCAGCTACGAGACCACAGTTTGTCTCTTGTGTAGGAGCTCTGTTTTTGTGCTGACTTTGACTTTGTTTTCATTCTGTTTCGTTTCCTTCACATTTTTCGCCTGCTTGTTTTTGCTGTTTGGTTAGACTTAGATTCCAAAACTGCTAAGTTTAGTAAAAAGATCATTGTCATGGTTCAAACACCTGTTAGCAAGGTAAAGCTTTCTTGCTTGAAAATAACACTGCAAGATACCCAACGGATTAAAATGTGACATAACGTCGCTAAGTGACAAGTTGGAAGTGAGACGGGGCTCTAATGTGACGTATAGAGCAGGGCGATATGACCAAAAATATTAATCACATCTGACAATTTGCAATAACGATATAACTGACGATATAAATGACACTAGACAAAATACTTTACAACTTCACAACTTTATTAGTGCAAAAAAACCCCATCAATGTATTTTCACTTAAACAAGCAGCTGTTTTTATGTGTATTAAAGTTATATAAAAATTTTACAGTGCAGATGCAAATCCTTGCTGACAGTTTAACCAAAAGGCATTTCCAGTGGAAATTGGCCGACATATCCTCAGCATAACCATGTATAATATCCACAAAACGTAAAAAGCAGTTATACACACAATAAGGTAATATTATGGTGAAGCACAGTACGTATCACTCCGCGAGGCGCCTGCATACAATAGCCGTAATGCTCTGACAATCCATCAAGCTGTGCGGCTTCGTAGCTTAGCAAAGTTGTACTAAAACATTTGACAGATTTTCGAGCACCGTGTACCACATAAAATCGTTTCGAGGTCAGTAAACACAACCAGAATTCATACATAAGGCACACGGGATTATAAGGGGCACTGTCGATTTTCAGAAAAATCAAAGGATTGATTTTTAAGTGTGCCGTATTTTCCAAAAAATACAGTAATAACGACGGCCCGCTAGCATGCTCTACCAAAAATAGTGCTTTGTTGTGTATCTGACGGACGAAAGCTAAACCAGTTCCACACCACTGAAGTTGCAGCATTTTTACAAACCAGTTCTGGTTCATCCGTTTCATTTAACGATCCGCTTTCCCCCTTCTCATTCTCCGTCGCTACCATACTTTTTCCGCCATGTGCATATGAAAACAAAGGCACTGCGCATGCACGTTTTACCCATATTCTATCGCGATATTTCATTTTCTTATCGTTGCCCAACATTATACCGGTATTACCGTGAGTGATATGATATGGCCCAACCCTAGTGACGTAGGTAAAAAATTTTATTCTTCAACAGTCTTAAATCTTTTAACATTTTAAGGGCCTTTTAGATATTATGCACCATCACCTCAGCTGAAAAAGGCCAGAACAAACAGTATGGTTTTTTTTTTCTGTATTTGTTACTCAAGTAACAAAAACATCATAACTTGCTTAATATTGACGCTTTTGACATGGGACACATTGTTAGGATAAAAATTGGGGTTTCTTGTGTAAAAATATTCTTCCTATGTTAACTGTGCTGTTTATATAATATAATGTTAAATTGTGCAGTTGTTTTTGTGATGTTCTGCTGTAAAATCTAAGAGACTGGCAGAATTACTCTACCATTTAAACTAGTTTACTGTCCTGAGAGCTGCAGATGAGGGATTTAATCGATTTTCCTCGGTGCAGCAGTGCATGGATTTTTTTAAACTTTATCTTTTAGGACTGTCTTTTATGCTGATGTAGCGACAGTTCTGGTACTCTACCCATGTAATTTAATTGTTCCTTTGTCAGTGCCATTCAACTGATATAACACTCAGATCATTTAAATAACCATTTAAATAACATAATTGACATAAGCCAACTTTAGCTTAAGTCAGTGTCAGTTTGATTTCTTTTTAATCAACTGGTCAGTAAATTGGTTGGTACTTGACGTCACAATGCTGAGATGGGGACTCTGGTGTGCGTAACTTAAGCCAGTGTCAGTCCACTCAGTGTTAAATCAAATTTACAAAAGGATTACTAAATGAGATATATGTAAAATAAACATATTTGCAACAGTAAAATAGTGTACAGCTTCGTGTCACCTAAAGTGTCATTTCCTTGTTTTTTTTGTCTTGGAATTTTTTTTATTAGATATTGTGTGTACCTTTAACCCCTGAGCAAACATTTTTTACTAGACACGCATCTCATAAGCCTGGATGCTACATTTATATGTATATATCTGTGAAAAACGCAGAGTCTGAGCATGACTGTGTACTCTCTGACCTCTGACTAGCAGTGGTCAAAATAAACATTAAATCTACCAGTCTGCACAGAGAAACTGAAATGAAAAAAACAACAACAACAATAATTGTACAACAACATAAATTAAGGTGTCTAGATTTTTGTGTTATTGCTAACAATATTCTTTTTTATATCTACAGGACATTTAATCTTACTGGTATTATGTAGTAGTGACAAACATATGACCAATGCTTTCAAGACTTAATTTTGATCATTTGTTGTTTTCCCAGCATAGGCTATTAGGCAAACAGTTGTGTTTTATATAAACATAATTTTGAGGACAAAGACTTGCCTCAAAAACAACATCATCTTGAATTTTCTAAACCAGGGCAGCACCGATAACAAGAGGCAGCTCTAAGATGCGAGAGTGGACGCTGTCTGTGCAGTGGAGGTGGATAAAAGAGAAACAACAGCAGGTGAAATACCTGCTGTGGTTGCAGAGAAGAAGCAGATTAGACAGCTCTGTGTGTGTGTGTGTGTGTGTGTGTGTGTGTGTGTGTGTGTGTGTGTGTGTGTGTGTGTGTG
>NW_005187403.1:564332-573650 GCF_000239375.1 Pundamilia nyererei | reverse complement strand
TGTGTGTGTGTGTGTGTGTGTGTGTGTGTGTGTGTGTGTGTGTGTGTGTGTGTGTGTGTGTGTGTGGCCATGTATGGGAGCAAAGATGAATTGTCTCATTTGTGGTGGGTGCCTGGAGGCCACACAGACTGATGTAGCCACTCTGCGGCAGACTTTATCTCACACTCAGACTATGTCCACACTAAATGCTGACAAATTTAAACACCTTTGTGTGTCAAACAGGGCTCTGTCCACAAGAGTGTTTTCAGAATTTGCTGTAAAATCTCAGAACCATAAAAAGCAGCATTCTTTCTCTCGTTCATCAGTTTTGTTGTGTTTTTGTTATATGTCCTACATGTTAAAATTACAGATTTACTCTGACACTGGTATACATTTGCAGTAAAAGATAAAAACGTCAGTGTCAAAATTATGAATAAAACAAACTTAAGTTATTATACTAGCAATAGCCCATCCTACTGGCCCATTTTGTCTTCAAGTGGTTCATTCCAGATTTAGTGTCAGCCGAAACAACCATTAAGTTATATATGGGTGATATACGTTAAACATGACATGTGAAAGAAACACAAGTGGAGGTAAATAATAATAACACTAATAAAAGGACAGTTGTCAGTTAGAGGCGATTGTTAAGGCTAGTTTTTTACTCTAGAGCTTAATGCATTCCTCAATAGTCTGACAGCGAGCCTTTTGTTCCCTTTGGCCTAGGCTTAGCTGTACATCAGTTGCCCCCCCCCCCCCCCCACCCACTTCTTCTTCTGCCTTTAGTGGTCACCACAGTGGCTCGTCTACCTCCTCTGTTGCACCAAATGCCTGCATATCACATCCATGAACCTCATCTGAGGTCTTTTTCTTTTCCTCCTGCAAAACCTGTAGAGGTGGAGTATAGAGTCGCTGAGATCATACCTTCGCCTTCAGTCATGCACACAGACACTGTCCAAGATTTCCTCACATTTATCAACCTTACCATTCCCCTTGGATGTGTGCAAAAGAGATCTAGACGTTGTGTCTCTTGATGATATTTTCAGTGCAGCTGTTTATTTTGAAAAATGACAAACTTTGTTATGAAACCTGCCAACACAGAAGTTGATTTCTCAGGGTGCAGGTGAAGTATGTTACTAAATATTTAGAACCAAAAATTAGATTTCAATAATGCATAAAAGAAGCACAAGACTTTTATTTTGAAGTCAAATACAAATACATAATATGATTGAATGAACCCAAATAAACAATGATTCTTTTGCAGCAAACATAATTATACCTGACCCTGAGACATCAGTTGGGTAGACATCAACACACAAACACTAACGACTGCTACAACTAGTGTGGTTTCACCTGCAATGCAGTCAAAAAAAAGTCTCTACCATCTAGCTACTGTTGGAATTAATATTATTGCTGGTCCCTCTTGGGGTTCAGCATCATGCTAAAGGATACTTTGGCTTGCAGACTGGAGTGGTCAGAGATTAGCAGATGATCTGCTCTACTTCTCACTATGCTCTACTGTCACCCCATTGTGGCTCCTCATGGAGTGGTGCTTGAAAGTATAAACTCAACATAGCAAGTGCAAATTTGTAAGATGCACTAACAGCTTTGTGACTTTTTTCCTAATTAGCATAGTTGAGTCGGGGGTAGGGCAGTATTATGACACAGTGGCTGTTTGTATTTCACAGTCTCAGTTTTAGAATTGTTACAGCCTTATCCAATATTAGGACATCTGTTCACCTCTTATTCCTCAGAATTTCATTCAAACTTTCTGCCATATCAGCTACTCTGATGGTTATTGCACTGATTGGATGTCCTACCTATTAGTGATAGGGCGGAGGTGTACAGAGCATTAGTGGATGATTTTATGGCCCACTCTGGGAGGAATCATAATTTTTCAAACTTCAGAAGGAAGATCACGACACAACTTGTGCCTTTCCAGGATCGGATGTTGATGAGGTAGAGGAGTACAAGTACCAGGGCATCTACATCAACAACAGGCTGAACTAGAAGACCAACCCAAGCTATGCACAAAATGGAGCTGAGCAGGCTCTGAGTCTCCAGGAAGCTGAGATTCTTATATGTGTGAAGCATTTTCGAGCACCCAGTTGTGGTGATATTGAGTTTATTTCAAGTTTTGAATATTTTGGCTAGTTTGCTAAGTTACTGAATCATTCGTTAAAGCTTGAGAGCGAGCTAGGACGGCAGGAGCTAGGACGGCAGCCCTCGGTAGGCAATAGTTACACAAAGACTATTGTGCAACTATTGTTATGCTAAGGTTATTCAGGAAAGGTTAGGATTTAGATATATACTGTAACTGTGGAATACATTCAGTCTAGTCTTACCACAGTAGTCACGTAATTATAATTTTTTGTTCGATAATTCATAGTTCCTTGATTCAGGACAGGCAGGAAGACTGTAGCAGTGATGAGTTCTCTCTCTTTCATTTGAGTTGTGGATTGTGTGATGGCTGCACTTACAGCCACACAGTGGTAATATCCACCATGTTAGTGTAGAGGCTTATACATAACATTGCATTCACATTCGTCTTTCTTTAAATATAGGAATTAATTTACAGGACAATAAATAACTGGTTTTGGTTTAGAATTAATTCACATACTCACATAACACTGCATTCTAAAAGGCAGTCATATAATATCACACACTTATGTATGATTTAATCTTTGTTTTCTGAGTTACCTTTGTTGCAGCTACTCCAGTCGCCTTGATTGAGATGCCAAGAGGTGGAAAAGGGGTGGAGCAAGCTTTAAAGGAAGACTGCGAATTGGTTCATTCCATAACTCGGGACCATGGGGGGGATTTGGAGATCATTATGTCAGGTTTAGTTAGGTTCTATGTGTTTCCCCCCCTTTTTCTGGACTGATCAGCCACTATTTAAGTTTCCCCTTTGTCTCGTTAAGGAAGTCAGTTTGTTTGAGTTATTAGTATTGTTGTCAATTTTGAGTAGAGTTCTGTTATTTTGACCTCTTTTATGGGCCCAAGATTTTAATTCTTTTTGCATGAGTTAACCAAATATTTTTTTGTGTTAAATAAAAAGAATCCCTTTTCTTTGGACTTTAACCTGTGCCTATGTTTCCTTCGCTGCTCGGTCCATCACAATAGTTTATATTAAACTAAACAAAGAAGTGCTGGTCTTCTCACAACAGAATATCAATTTTTATTGATATTGATCATTTTCATTTTAAACATATTTTTACTATAGATTATATAATTGAAGTTATAATTTGCACTGACTACTTCGAAGAGAATTACCTTAAAACATCTGTAACTGAGTGCTCAACTAATTTCACAATGGATTAAACACAACTCAATTCTGCTCCCGCATAGATCAGTTTACGTTGAAAGACAGCAGATTAAATCCCAGTGTTTGATCTGTGAAGATTCTCATCTTAATTTCTAACATGTAGTTGCTTCCAGCCTCCGTTCCCCTCTGTGGCTCTACAGGTCTTTGTGATTAAGGGTCAGTACAAGCAGAACGGAGATGATCAAGAGACACATCCTAAATCTGTGTCTGCTAGTCCAGTACACACCAGCACACACACACCAAACCACTACATTCATCACTGCCAAGGTGTGAGTTTAGTAGCCATGTTGACTGTAGAAAGTGCTTCATCAAAATGACTTTCCTGACATATGGAGTGTGTAGGTGTGTGTTCATATTCCATGTATCTATTAGCGAGGTGATAGGTGTTTGAGTGTGTAATGGCAAAGTGATAATGCCTCTGAGAGAGATTAATAAGATGGAGATTTGATAAAGATATGCAGTTTTCCTCATCTCTCAGCTCCTCTGACAAACATTTCTTTCTGTATCTGAAGAAAAGGTCAAGGTTCAAATGTCAGAGGTCACACTATTATCTCATGACTGAAATACTGCCAGGGAAGCCAAGGAGTCAGTTTGGGGGAGTTTGCTGTAGGTTACATTGTAGTGAAACAGTAAATGAAATACATGACTTACATATCATTTCATTACATTTTTGTAACAACAACAATGTGGACCTGCAGTTTATGTTAATGAATTCATCCTTCAAATGCAATGCTATTTGCATACGTTTGGTTTCTTGTATGTGCCCTTTTGTCTCCTTTGTTTGCTGCTTGTAACCGGTTGTAAATATACAGATATACGGTTTACAGTTTTCATAAAAAAACAATGAGGTTGGCACCAGCCATGAGCATAAACAACCCCACCTCCAGACACGCACGCACGCACGCACGCACGCACACACACACACACACACTAACACACTGAAAAATAGCTACTAAATTATTGATACCATCTGAGGCGTGGTGTGATTTAAGAGAATCGTGATTGCCTAATTCAATGGAAAGGCATCATGTACAAGCAGAACATACATGTGTCTACATATGTACATGCAACACATTCCAGATCAAACTATTCCAACCTGAGTTTAAAGAAATTGTCTAATCAACCCTAACTCCTAAACCTAAACTATCAGTAATTGAGAATTTTGGCTTTTGTTTTCAGAAGTATTTGCAATAACAGGTAAAAAAAATTTAAAGTAAACCTGAAATCAGCTGTATATTCAAAGGACAGTCCATGTCCATGCAAACAGAAAAAACATATGAAAAAGGATGACACTAAACAGCACACAGTGTGCAGAGAAAGACACTGCCTAATCCTAAAAATAAAGTGGACCTGAAAAATAAAAGAACTAATCGCTCTTTTTGAAATGTAGTGAATTGAAATATTTTTTTAAGAAACCAAATATACTACTGTTCAACACTGGATTGGTTGGGAAAAAAAAGGGAGATAGTATTTCTCCTACTTCTCTTCCTTGTTCTTCTTCTTGGTGATGATGAAACTATAGCAACATGACAAAACCTTCTTTCAGTTAAACCACTGCCAGTTGTTACAGATCCTGGTGTGATCACTAAACCAGCATGCAGCACAACAGTCACACAGATATCCTCAGAGTGGACAGTCCCTTTCCCGCAGCTTGGCACATTCATTCCATGTAAAGCATTGCTGCTTTAAGAAAGATAGATTGTTGCATCCATGCAACAACATTATGGGTGCAAGCATAAGGCACATATTGTCAGGCTTTATATTAACTGTACTTAATCCTCATTTGACACCTAAAAATGGATCTCCAAGCCACCGCTTTCTCTATAAACATATTTTTGTACAACACTAATGGCATGGACACGGTAACTGTATAACTTTAAATAAAAGATGTCTATTTATGTAAACCTGCATCCTTCCTAATGGCCCACAAAGGGTTCTTGTTATTAAAAGTAATATGTTTATGTAAAAATCGCACTTGGCTCCCTTGACCTCACTAAAAAAATTACTTATGAGGTTATCTTCTTGATCACTCAAGTCTAATTCAGTATAGAATGACATAGGCATGATTTTGGATAGGTCTAACGACTGGTAATAGTCGCTGCTGTGAGTGTTTGTAGTCCTCATCATGTTTAGTAAAAAAAAAAAACGTAAGATGGTAACTTCGAAAATATCCACCTCCAGGCTTCACAAATGGAACCTTAAAAGAACGTGACATATGTGACATAACATTGGTAGTATTACTGTATTACATACAGTGTGTAGTATTTTGAATGCCGCATTAACTTTTAAAAACATCTAAATTGATTTTATAATGGAAGTTTGCCAACTAAGTAGTATTTCTGGCACCTCAGGAACAGGTAAAGCACAGCACATTTTTGTCTTTGGTCAATTTATTCTAAGCTAAACTAACTATCACTTGATTGCAGCTGTATATAGTACTGCGCAAAAGTGTCAAGCCACCCCTCATTTCTTCTTTTCCAAAGACCCAGAAATTCTTGTCATTTTTAAAGTGGTCTTCAAAAATAGCTCAAGATCACTCGCATAGTACAATGCAGTAAAACAAACCTAGATAGAAAAAACAAACACAGTAGAAAACTATCAGTCATGGACTGACCTCCCCAGCAACAGGATCATTGTTGAATATTATTAAACCAATGATCATCTTGAGAGAGAACAGAACCAAAGGCAACCAGCATCCACAAAGAGTTTTGGAATGTCCTTCAAGAGGCCTGGAGAACTATTCCTGCAGACTACTTTAAAAAATTAAAAGAGAGTGCAGACCGTGCTGAAGGATAAAGCTGGCCATACCAAATAATGACTTTCAACCTCATTAGGATGCACAAACTCTGTTTTTGCTTTGTATACTGTATTTCTATGTATGTGTACACATTTCAATCAATTGCTGCACCCATTTTCATTTTCCTCACAAAATAAAAAGACACATCACTGCATTAATCATGCAAAGATCAGACATTTCTTGCCTAACTCTCAGGAAGAAAATATATATGAATGCTATATTACCAGAAATGCTAAAAATAAAGCTTTCCTTTAATGTGTGAGCTACCTAAACAGTATGACAGACATTCGAAGAGGCCATAAAAGCACTAGTAGTAGTAGCTCTATTAAATAGCAACAGAAAAGCTGGTATGTCAGGAGCACTTGTATAGTTTAAAGCTTGGTTTCTTTAATAGATAAGAAGGTTTTCAGTATTATATAAGAGTCAGTTTGTCTTTGATGTTCACATCATCACAGCAGGAGTCCTTCTTCCCCCTCAAGGGTTTTACCTCAAACAGGGCACCAAAGAGCAAATTCATACCAGGACATGTCACTGACATAGTTATTGCCTTTTTCATATTGACTGTTGTTTTTGTTTTATACTGTAACAAACAAACTGTAACTATTTTTTAATTCATATTTGCATAACTTACCTACTTTGATGAGGTTCTGACTTCTCTTTTGTGTGTGAGTTAGAGCTCGGTGTTGCATGGACATGTGCATTGCTACCGGTAATGTGGTTATGCCAATATGTCTTCTGGAAGACCATGTGTTTGCCTCTACAAGTCCTTTTTCTGTGAGCAGAATGCAGATGACAGTCATGTTGTTTGACAAGGAAAGGGGATGAAGGCGTATAATGAAATAAAGTATTGTTTCCAGCCTCTTGCCTCGTTCAATCTTCAGTGTCTTTAATAAAATACACATGCACACACAGACACACACACAAACACAGAAACTTGTCAGAGCTTATATCAGTCACCAGTCTCATTTTCAAGTCCTTGAATTAGAATATAAAATAATGTAATATTTTCTCCAACCTAGCCCTTAGGTATGAATGTCAAATATCAGATGGTGGTTAAGACTTTTAAGGAGAGGGCCAGAGCCAGTTGATTTTTTTTAACCAAAGTTAGTTGAAAACACTTTTAAAAAGTGGAACAATTTTTAAAAGATTCAGTCAAAATGAGCTCAAAGAGATGAATACACAAGAGTGACTCAAAAAGCTTCACAGATGCAAAACAGACAAAAAAATTCAAAACATTAGAAAAATGACTCAAAACTACTGCTGTTAATGAGAGCAAATTATGACCAAATTGACTCAAAGTGACCGTCACTGCTGACTTAATACTATCAGAAAGGTGACTCATAACCACCTCAAATATACAAAAACTCTACAAGCTCTAACTGGAATTGACCAAAAAAATCACAAGCCACAAGAAGATGCAAACCCCCCCTGTAGAGGTTTCAAAATGAAATATTGCTCAAAAGCACACCAAAGTGATGTTGCAAAGCCACAAAGAGATGCAAAAAACCATTTCAAAGGTGACTCTAAATTACCTCAAATAGGCAGACATTACCACAAAAATGGCTCCAAACCACCTCAAAGAAAAAGCAATGGTGCTTGGAGCCACAGCTTGACTTTTAATATTTGACCTTAGACAGTATAAAAGATAGATGTCGCTTTTGTGTCTGTAAAGTAAAGTGACTGTGGAAGTTAGTATGCCTTTTAATTTGCACATGTTCAAAATTCAGATCATTCTTCTTTAAGCTGCTCCCTTTACATGTTACCACCCTATCTCTATCATCCTCTTCTTTTGCACCAACCATGTCCTCACTACATTCATAGCTAGCTACATCCATAGAAGCTATGGCTTCTCAGCTATGTCCACCTGTTATTGTTACTACAGTGCTACATGTCATCCTTGTTCTTTAAAAATGGTACCAGTACACCATGGTACCAGAAGAATCCTATCACTCTCTGGGGTAGTGTTAAACAGTCTGTTTCAAAAGTCCTCTCCCCTCTCGCCGACACATCTCCATACCTCCATATGTATGTGTTTATCTGGAAAAACTGCATTTTCACTCTTTATCCTTTTCATAGCTTCCCTCACTTTCTCCTTAGTAATCCTCTACTTTTCCTGATTCACTTACTTCCCTCTATTTATCCTACTCTCTCATTTTCTGTATTCATCACCTCCTGAAAATACTCCTTTCATGGTAAATGGACTTTTCTACTCTAACAGAGCATTCGAAGTACAACTCACTCTCCAATGGACACACTCGTTTTTATACTTACCTGCTTTCTATTTAAAATTCACAAACATGTGTACGCCTATGAATGCATAACAAAGCAACTTAAGGCTAAGTATCTTGCTCAAGGATACTGGGTATCCAGTCAGGGATCGAACCACCAACCTTCCAATTAGTTAATGAGCTGCTCTCCCTCCTGAGTTACAGCTAGAGCAAACCACATTTCAGCTTCTCATCTCCTCTGTTCACTGGTTAGCACATTTCCATTTCTCTCCTTAATCACCCTAACTTGCTGACGTCCTTTCCAGCTTCATATCTCTCTGACTAGTCCCTCAATACAAGTACTTTTCTTCTTCTTTACTCCATCTATATATACATATCCCATTTTTTTCTTTGCTAGCCTTTTTGTACTTTCCATTCAGATGATATACCAAACACCCCCTTGGCACAGGTATGTTATTCATTCTGCTGGGTATTTTGACCTACTGAAGGTTTGGTGTTACTCATATGGAAGCGAGAGAACAAAACTCTTTCAGCTTATAAGTTGAGAAGAAAATATAACCACTAAACAGGCAGCACACTTGCCTTAAAAAACAAGCAAAAAAAATGATTTGTTTCTGTGAACTAACAGACATTGCAAAGTTTAATATGTAACAAGGAATTTGTTTTAACTTATAGTTACCATTATTTTCACAATATATTAACAGATGTTTAGTTCAGTATGTGTTTTTTTCCCCTAAATGCAAAGTGGCTGCTTGAGACAAAAATAAAAGATCCGTCAATTCGAACCTTCCTATATTTACTGAATGAATGCTTCACTGTGCAATTCTGAATGTAGGCTTTTGTAATCATATGCTTGTTAAGTGAAAACGCATCAGTTTCTTTTAAATGAAATCGTACTTAATACAGTGGTTACCGTGTGTGTGTGTGTGTGTGTGTGTGTGTGTGTGTGTGTGTGTGAGAGAGAGAGAGAGAGAGAGAGAGGCGGGATTGGA
>NW_005187403.1:552704-564249 GCF_000239375.1 Pundamilia nyererei | reverse complement strand
TTGGATTACCCTCTCGGCTCTTTCGGTTCTTGGCTCAGTTGCGTTCTCGAAGCTGCTGGAGCTGCTAGAGCGCACAGATGATGCTGTGTACGATGACAGGACACACTGCACCAGGTGTTACCCCGTGGTTTCCAGTAACATTATAAAAGGGATTATAAGTACCTCACTTCTGCATCCGTCGCGTCTGCGCTTCTCCATCCGGCGGGTCCGGTGCGAGCCGGCGGAGTCAGTCTTTTAACGCGCGTTTTTGAGATGCCACATCGGCTGCTGTGACACTTGCTGCGCGTATCTGTCTTACAAATATGATGAAATGGCAGCCCAGGAAGAAGGTGAGTAAACTGTGGCTTGTAAGTTGACTCTACTCCAAAAGTTGTAGCGGAATGTGGCGGATGACTGACTGGCACTGACTTTGGGATCAACGGGACTATTTGAACACCGAGAAAGAAAACGCAGTCACGGACACTTTATTAAGGATAATCCATTAATAGCCCGCATTTCAGAGAGGCGCTGCAGCAATGTGTCTGTGTAGGATTATTGGAGGATTATGCACAAGATGAAAAAATTCCAGAAAGCTGAATGAAGTCCCAGTAAGCTTACCATCCACTACCAGAAACACTACGATTCTCTTTAGTAAAACCATACAAAACGGGCTCATAGTGGACAGCTGCAGAAGTACACGAGGCATATATATTTCTTACTTTTACTTAAATAGAAAAAAATACCATTAAGTCAGCGTAGACATCATGCACAAGTAAATATCCATGCACTTTGTCTTGCACTTTGCATTCATCCTCTGCTTGAGAAAACTACTATGTATGACTGACGTAAAAACAAACAAACACCTCTTGCTTGTTGCCTCTAACTCTATTCCAGCCAAATGATTGGTCTCATTGTTATTAACCTTTCTTATTATTCATGTTATTCCATATATGAAATTCTGTCAAATATATATTGACCACATCTTACATCTCTATGGAAGAACAGTTATGTTGCAATAATTACCTTAATTGTTTTATACAAAGCAATTGTCATTCAAAACATACCTTCTAAGGTACTACTCTTGTGTCCTTGAAAGGGGATATATATTTATACTTTTGTGGCATTTATATGGCACTTTTCTAATCTTGCTGACCACTTACAGCTTTTTCTGTCTTGAATTCACATTGACGGACATCTTACAGTCACCACGTAACTAACCATGGCCTCTGTTACCCATGTCCCTTAAATATACCAAGCATGAGAAGAAGGAAAGTCCAAGGAACATTTAACCAGTGCTCTGAGGTGATGGCACTAACATTAGTGCTACCATCAGCACATCACTGCTGCCAGTATACAAGGCAAATACAGAATGAAATTTATGAGAATATGTGACCTTTTACCTTTAAAACATTAAACATTGTCACCTGGAGATCAGCCCATTAGTTCTGCACGGTACATCAAGGGTACTGGCATTTACCTTCTCTGTTTTTGAGCGTGCAGGATGAAACCTAATCACTATGGCAATCACCCAACTTACTTACAGTAGGCTCACCAGAGGGTGATTTTTATACATCTTTGGTTGTTTTATATTTATTTTATATTTGTTCCAACAACTATGGAATGTATTGGCACTGTATTTGGCATATTCATGTTTAAGAAGATGAGGTCTAATAACTTTAATGGTCTTCTAATTTCTACACTATAAAAGCAAACTCGTTTTAGTGGCATAATACTTTTTGCCTTTATTGGATTGTCAGTGAAGTCAGACAGGGAGAAAGAGAGAGGGGAAGACACGCCACAAAGGACCACAGATAGGACTCAAATCTGGGCTCCTGATCTCTGGCCATTCAGCATGTGGTTGCCTGCTCATCTACTGGTGTGCATACCGTAACTAGTATCATCATTGGCTTTTCTACTTGAAATGCATATTAAGTGTGGCAAATTATTTTAAAATGAACATTATTTAGGTTGCTCATTTTAATATCAGCAAAACAGTGCACCAAGTTTTTTCTTGTGGATTGTAGTAAAACAGAGCTACCAGATTATGGAAATCCTCAGAATATTTAAGTGCTACCTTTAAGTATTAGTTTTTGGATAAAATAAGCAACCCCTATGGAAAAAAATGTTTAAGATAAGGCAGCTGCTGATATTTTAAAACCTCAATCTACTGAGTGGGTAGTGTGAACTGGCAAGGGATTCGATGCCTCACCAAATTTGTTTTTGGCTCAGAGATCACAGGGAGCGGCAGTTCTTCTGGAGAGAGTGTTAGCCCTGATCTCGAGGTGGTTGATCCAGCTATAAAGACTAGAGAACTCCCTGTGGGAATAAAGGCCAGACAGTCAGCTGTTAGGCTACGTTCACACTGCACGCGAAAGCGCATCAAATCCGCCTTTTTTGATCCTATGCAACCCATATTCGATTATGGTAAGACAGTGTGAACAGCACAAATCCGATATTTTCAAATCCGATCTGTGTCACTTTTGTATGTGGTACTGAATCCGATTTATATCTGATGTTTTAGAAAGCAACTGCTGTTTGAATGGTCATGATGAGAGGAGACAAGGAACCAGAGAGTTATTCTGTATAATTCAGTGTATCCACTTGTTGTATGTGGTTTTTTAAATTGTATTTCCAAGACTATTTTTAAAATCTTCTTCACCATCTGTGTTTTAGAGTCAAAGTCCACTGTTGTGATTAAAAAGTGAATCGCTGGTAATGTTAAAAAAAATAAAATAAATAAATACACATGTATATTTAAATCAGGGAAGGAGTTTACATACTGCTTGGTAAAGGAAGTAAGGAAAATAACATGTTCTTGCTCTAATGAGCTTGTCTAATATCTTCTTTTTAATTAAATCAGTTTAAGTTTGTGAGTCAAAGGTGGGCTAATCAAAATCACACTGATTCACATGGAGATTGTTTAAGTGGATAATTTTATTCAATAAAAAATAATGTATTTGCTAATTAGCAAGCTTGTTATAATAAGATTATTAGCTCAGCTGCTTATGGAACAATGAGTTTTGACAGTTTGTCAAAAGAAAATGTAACCCTGATTTCAAAGAAGCTGAGTATGTGTAAAATGGAACAGAATTCAATGACTTGCAAATATCAAAAACTTATTTTATTCACAACTGAACAAAGAAAACATATCAAATGTTTAAAGTGAGGAATTTTAGTATTTCATGAATATTAGCTCACAAAAAGTTGGGATGGGGCAGCCGGAAGAGTAAGTGGCACTAAAAAGAAACAACTGAAGGAGAATTTTGTAACTAATTAGGTTATTGATGAAGTGCATCTATGAGAGGCAGAGTTTCGAAAGTGGTTCAATCTGCAAAAAAACAGAAAGAAATTGTGGAACAATTTCAGGATAATGTTTCTCAAAGCACAACTGTAAATACTTTGAATATCTCATTATCTAGACTACATACTATCAGTAAAAGATTCAGACAGCTTGGAGAAATCTCCGTGCACAAGGGACAAGGCCGAAATTCAATATTGGATGACTGTGATGTTTGGGCCCTGAGGCGGCCATGTATAAAATGCAGGCATTCTGGCATGGGCACAGGAATACCTCTAGAAATCATTGTCTGCAAACACAGTTCGCCAACCCATCCACAACTGCAGGTAAAACCTCTGTCATGTAAAGAAGATGCCATATGTGAACATGATCCAGAAATCCTACTCTCTTCTCTGGGCCAGAGTTAATTTAAAATAGACTGGCAAGTGGAAAACTATTTTGTAGTCAGAAAAATGTAAATTTGAAATTGTTTATGGAAAATATGGACACCACTTCCTCCACACTAAAGAGGAGAGGGATCACACAGCTTGGTATCAGTGCTCAGTTCAAAAGGTGAGGCATTTCATATTTGAGCAAGACAATGCTAAAACCACACACTGCATGGCTTTGTAGTAGAAGAGTCCTGGGGCTGAACTGGTGTGCCTGTAGACCAGTGCGTCAAAACAGCTAATCTACTGATAAGCAATCGACAAAATATTGTGTATCATGAAATAAAAAATTCCCCCAAATGGGACATACCGCCTAACCCATATCCAAAAAGAGTGGAACTATAACAGTAAGGAGTCATATCTATAGATTAGTCATAGATTTGAAAGATATTTCCATCATGGGCATAGGACGCTGTTTTCATTTTATGAATTTTATGTCACAGAATGGCTGTTTTTTGAAAACTGTACTTTTAACTAGTGTCAACTTTGAACAAGAGTTGCATGGTTTGCTCTGTGGTAGTTCCATGCTGACCTGACATCTTGCTGTGGTTCCCATCTTGAGTATCCGTCCTAACAGGCTGATGAAAACCTCTGTAAGATGCCAAGTCGACCACTTGTAGTGCATGCTGGCACTGTTCTAGTTTTACTGTACAGCTGTATTCTTCATTTAATGGTCCTTAAAATGCTTTACTTGTTTCAAGGATGAGTATTAAGGGTTACAATAAAACAGTAGTTGTTGTGATTAGGTGCTTTTATTTTGAAGAGACAAATGTTCTTATTTCTCAGAAAAAGGTATAGTGAATTAGGGCAGTCACTGTGAGATGAGCTGCAGTGTAATAAATTGGATCAGACTGGTGTTTAATGATGTAATATGCCATAAAATCAATATTCCCTTTCTGCTCAACACCACGTACCACAAATTAGAGCCAACTCATGAGCACAAACATGCAGACATATGCAAAAGCACACGCTTTTTCAAATTCCTTTTAATGCACAGTTTGCTTGTGCAAGCTTGGACTTCTGGGTCATCTTATCTAAGAAAAGGAATTGAAATTAAGCTGGAAGGAAAGAAAGGGAAAAGCAAAATGGAGTTCAAAACAGAAAAATAAAATGTAGGCGATACAAAATTATGCAAAATCAGTAGCCAAGTTGAATCTGGACTGAAATCTGTCACTGCTGGAATCATGTGGGAAGAGGGGGAATTAAAAGGGGGATGAAGGAGGCAAAGGAAGAATAATGAATAATAATGATTTCAGCTGGATCTATTCATATATCTGTCTTTAGGTTTGTTTTTGAATATTCTCTGAAATATGCAATTACTTGGCCTCAATTGTCATATACTCTGGAGTTTTACTTTAATGAGCAGGTGTATACACCACATACACACATTCACATTTGTCCTCATTAGTGTCTGATTTATGACCATTTACTGTATCCCTCCTTGACCTATATATTTTGAATCCACTGTGAATGTTTCATAATAGATGCTTAAAGCACAGCTATGTCAGAAACAGAATACTTTATTAATCAACAAAGGAATCATTTATTATCTAAATAAGTTTTTTTTTTAAAGTTCACAGAGACTTATTACCTACTCTGGAGTTTCCCTCTGCTCTTCAAGCTGCTTGTTTTTGTTTTTTGCAGAATGCATTAACTGTTTTGATCAATTCTTGCCACTTTATTTCCAGCAGATATTATATGACATTTTATTTATATAGCGCTAAATCACAACAGCAGTCACCTCAAGGTGTTTTAAATTAAAGACTACGATAATACTGAGAAAACTTCAACAATCAGACAACCCCCTATGAGCAAGCACTTTGCGACAGGTAAGAAGAAACTCCTTTTTAAAAGGAAGAAACCCTGGAAGGAAACAGTCTCAGGTAGGGGATTAAGAATAACTAGTCATTAAATGCAACATTTTAAGCCCACTTTTAGCGTGGCTGTCTGTCTCCTGAATGCAAGCTGGTTTCACAGAAGGGCCGGAAAGATGAAGGAAGACATACTAAATGCTCAATACTAATAGCAAAGTGCCAATGTTAGAAGCAAGCTGGAGAACGTAGTGGCACATTAAGAAGCTAACAAGGCAATGTTTTTTGGCTTCAGGATCTGGTTTTGAACAAATTAAAAGGAGAGAGAATTTTGAACTTTAGTTTGTAAATTTGACACATTCGTAATTTCATTAATGCTTGTAATGCTTGATTATGTTCATAACTATTCATAACTTTATTACTAAGCCTAGCCAAGTGTTTATTAAGAGGGTTTTTGTTTCAGTGGCTTCAAGATGTCTCTGCGTTTAGCAGATGATGTTGTTGTAAAATTACCTAGAGTTTTATACTTTGTTAAACCAAAATGACTTTATTGTGCTATGCTATTGCTTTTGCAATTACCCCTGAGGTAATACCCCCAAGCGATACCCAGGGTATTGTCATCACCCCACCGGGCTGGCAGGTGGACAGTGGTTGTGGACACATGTTGAGAATGCGATAACTCAAGAACTAGGTGATATAGGATACTGAAATTTATACAATTGATGCATCTACTGAAAATCTTGGATGAGTTGTCAGTGACGCAAATCTCAGTGACCTTGACCTGAATCCAAAATAAGAGCCAAAATAAGAGCTTAAATAAAGATTAAAAAAAAAAATCTGTCTTAGATTAAAGCACCACCATTGCCACTTTTTCCAAATCTTTGTTTTTGTGGTTTTCAGGATGGCATGTCCTCTTTGAAAACGTGCTGTGGACAGGAAATGTTCTTTCTAATGAAATGAACTAATTGTGCTGATTGTCATGAAATTGGGCCAGTT
Source organism: Pundamilia nyererei (assembly GCF_000239375.1). Lineage (NCBI taxonomy): Eukaryota > Metazoa > Chordata > Actinopteri > Cichliformes > Cichlidae > Pundamilia > Pundamilia nyererei. The sequence continues at coordinate 557,737 of NW_005187403.1, read as the reverse complement.
GTGTTCATGTACCAAAACAACTAACTTTTTGCAAGAATTTCATGTTTCTCTATGAGACTAACCTGGAAGTGAATATATCTTTCAAACTGATCGGGCCTAGCCAGTGGTATTAGACCTACACAAAAGTCTTGAATGAGAGTTGAAAGATTGGAATTCATGGGAACAGTTAGAGATGTCCCAGAGTAAGGAACTTCAGAGTAAAAAGCATTCTGAAATAAACATAACTAATGGACTGTACTAAGAATTAAGTGCATCACAATAAAATACTCTGTAGATTCAATGTTTTACCCAGTACCATATGTGACTTGTGATTTATACTTGTGTATTTAGAGTAGTCAGAGGTGTATTAAATATTAGTGTCAGTTTAGTTCAATCAATCAATCAATCAAGGTTCTTTATTTGTCACATGCATAGTTATACAAGTATAACACACAGTGAAATGTAGCCTGACACACTCCTCGACATGTGCAAAAATTGGGGTGGGGTGGGGGTGGGGGGCTAGTTTATTTGCCAGTCAGCATAACTAAGTGAAACAATGAATGCAGGTTAATTTCAGGAGCTCTACCGTAGGCTGACATACATGTTTTATTTTTTGGAATATAAAATGAGTGGTTTCTCTGTCTTGCTTTATCTCTCTCTCAATCTCTCTGAGACACTGCTATTTACGCCACAGGAGTTCATAAAACATTTCAAATTCTACTCTGCTTGGTCAGACTGGCAGGACTCTGGGTGTGATGTGTTTACTTAGAATGCTGCTAAGCTGCTTAAAGCTACTCTCCTGCCTCTGATTTAACACTTAGGCCTCAGTCTTTGTATAAGGGCTCACTCTGACTCTCCCAGACATACCCTTTGATAACGTCCGCCAAATAATCACCACTGCAAGGCTACTGAATCTACATAGAGTGCCATTTTCTTCTGCGGAGCCTAATGATGAAAGCCCAGAGGAAACAGTTGTACAAAGGATAGCAGAGCAGTAGTTTTTGTTTTGTTTTGGGGTTTGTTTGTTTTTTACAGTGTCTTATTTTATATGCAAAATATAGTTGTGTTACAACTCACCTTTTCTCCTCTGTCAAACCAGTGCCCACAAAGTTCAGATCAGGAATCTTCCTCTTACAAGTGTTCACAGCTGCACATTTTGACTGTGGACTGTTACCTACTATTTTTTAAGTTGTACAACTGAACTAAAAACATCTGTGACTAAACATTCTTTGTGACTAAGCGACAGTCCATGGTTTCACTTTCTCTCCCTCTAATCCATATGCACTCTGGTACTGAAAGCAGGCTTTTAGTACCCTAAAAAATAGTAAGTCGAGTTTGGTACTCAACCGTAGTATGTAAGAGCAATGAAAACTTTTAAAGATGGCCCAAATTGTCCTGAAATGAACAATGCATTAATATGCCAGTCTAAACAGTGATCCTGCATAGAAAGGGGGTGAAAACCACCTGATATGCTTTGTTTCTTTAATTCAGTTTTATTCTATATAGCGCCAAATCACAGCTGTAATAGCCTTAGTTTCTATGTTTCAATCTAGAGTGTTTGAGAGGATGGAGGAGACATGAGTATTATTGTCAAAAAGGTTTGTCCTTCTGATCATTTAAACAAGTGCATGAGGAGTGATTTGGTCCTTAACTGCTGTTATTCACAGCTTGCCAGAGATATTTAATGTTCGCTTGAATCTTCACTCAGTCTTAATGGATGCATGTACAGCGTGTAACTAAATTGTTACATTTTGGGTTGAACAGAGTTACATTTAAAATGTCCTTGTGTCTGCTGCTTACGCTTCCTCCTTTGAGTGATAGAAGCAGAAAATGGTGATGCATAAAGGAATTCCCTCAGTGCTGAGCAAAGTTTGACTTCCTCTCTCTCTGCTTCCCTCAGAGATGCAGTGCATCTCCAGGCTGAGAGGACAACATTTCTCCAGGAGCTTGTCATGTTGATAGAGCTGCTCGCCTCCAATATCCTCAGGACATTTTTTTTTCCACTGTCTTCCCCCTCTTGATTTATCTGTTCGTTTATTTCACGCCTATCACCATGTCTGTTCTCAGAGATACTGTCTTTTACTGATCCCTAATCCATCCCAAGGATAATGTTATTCCCTGTCTTTCTCTCCCACACCACTATCCCCATTTCAGCTGCTCCTCCCTTTACTGCTCTCCAGAGAGAAGGAGCAAGGATAAAGCAGTTTTTCTTTCACATAAGCAGAATATGGACAAGAGGAGGACCACTCTATCACCACTATTTTTGTTTCTTCCGTGTTGTGTTTTCCCTCCTTTTGTTTGTAACCCCATTTAAAAGAGTGTTGTCATGACACGCCACCACACAGTCACTGTATAGGTCTTTTGCTGTACTTTACACTTACTGAACCAGAACAGCTGTGCAGTAACATCAGCCTGGTCTCACTTCATCTACCTGTAATGACTCACTTTATCTGTGAATGTGTTTAAAATGTGTGTCAACTGGGCTATTTCTTTTTTCTGAAATCTCTTCAAGTGTGCTAAAGTGGTTATGCTTCCTTTCACTAACAGAAAAACACTTATTCATGGCTCTTAGAGTTTTATGTGCCACAGTTCAGCCTGCCTCAAGTAGAGATTATTTTTTATTTTCAAAAAGTGTTGTAGTTGCTTGTGATTTTCCCTCTCTTTTCCTTCTGGTGCAAGCTCACAAATTGCCATATCCTCAGTGTGTGTGCCACAGGGAAAAAAAGAGTCTCTCTTCACCTTTGTTTTACTCTTGGCAGAGCAAGCCTTGTGTCCCTAAAGGACAGACGCTTCTATATGGTCTCATATGTGTGCGTAGACAGTCTGTGCACTTTTGTTCATTATAGCAAACAAATGGGATTTAAGTAGCTGGAGTATGCAGGGAGAGTCACAAACTCCTTTTAAATGGGTTATTCATTAGAACATACTCTGTGGCACATGAATGAAAGATAAGCTGCAGTCATTATTTTGTTGGTGCAATACTCCTAAAACCTCTTTCCCAGAAACCATTGTTACTTGTCACTGTAACTTCACCTTCCAGTGGTCAGGGTACACTGTTATACAGTCAGAAAGTTGGTGTATTGAGGAGGTTGGTTTGGATGAATGGGTCAAAGAGAAATAGGAAATAAGTTCAACTGTCATGCACTGCAACTGATGAAGTTATTATTCGGCAATGGTTATTGTTCTTTTCTGCACCTTTCGTAACCTATTGTTATATGATCAGTACAGATTTTTGTATTTTTGCCGCTGTACGCCACCACAGTGGATTTTAAATCCAACACATAACACATAAAAACTGTTTCAGAATTAAACCTTTTTTATACATAGTCCCCCCCACTTTCAGAACCTCAAATGTAATGACTGACAAACACTTTCATGGTCATATGAGATTGGTCCCCTCATTGTTCCATGACAAATGAAGCAGCCATAATATCTGAAATTGATTCAAAGAGTTGAATTTGTATTTTATAGCTTTTCACTGTAATTTTACATATGAGGTCCAAAAGCATGTCAGTGCAAGTGGCATCTCTTCGGACATTTTGGCTTCTCTTCACTGGCTTCCATCTCCTTATAAACAAGGTCTTGAATAATCAGGCTATATCTTATAGTACTATATCACTCCAATAGAGCACTCTCAGACTGCTGGCTTACTTGTGGTTCCTAGAGTATGTAAATGTAGAATAGGAGGCAGAGCCTTCAGATTTCAGTGTGCCAGCGTTCTGTGGAACAGGAGACAGACAAGATTAGACTTAAAACGTTCCTTTTTGATAAAGCATATAGTTAGGGCCGAATCAGGTGATTCTGGGTCCTCCCTTAGTTATGCTGCAATTGCTGCTTTTAATTGTTAGTTATTATTATTCTCTGGCTCTCTTTCACATTGTGTCTTTTGTCCTGTCTTTCTCTCCTCACCCCAAGCCAGTAGCAAAAGATGGCTGCCTTCTCTCTGAGCCTGGTTCTGCTACAGGTTTCTGTTAAAAGGAAGTTTTTTCTTCCCACTGTCGCCAAGTGCTTGTTCGTAGTAGGTCATTTGATTGTTGGTGTTTTCTCTGTAAGGTCTTAAAATATAAAGCATCTTGAGGTGACTGTTGTGATTTGACACTATATAAATAAAACTGAATATGATTCAGAGTATGAATAGGGAGACCATCATTAGCTGAAAAACCAAAACTTATTCTACAGAGATACCAAAAAACTTAAGGTGTGACCAAATAGAAAGCCTGGTAAAATCTTAAAAAGAATGAATGGTCAGCTGAGCAACACTAAGGCCTGAAAGAGGAGGAACAGGATAGTATATAGTATAGGAAACATAACCTGACCTGAAGAACCAGCCCTAACTGAACATTTGTAATAAGAGTGAGCAACTGTCCAAAGGTAAATCACTCGTGCTGTCATAAAAAATACAAATGAATCACAAAGTACAGTGCATGTGTAGGAAACACCTCGGTGCTACTCTGATGAAGTCAGTGTTATTTAAGGTAAGGAGCACTGCTTTCCAAATGTTCGCAGTGAGTAGTAAGTTTCTTTATCTGCCTATCAGTCAAAACTACTCTGAAAAAAGGCAAATGGCTGTGTACTCAAGGGCATGCCATTATAAGAACACTAGCAGCAAATTTAATTTTGACTGTGTTGTTCACACAAATTTGATCCTGGACCTATTTGAAAACTCTTTCCTGATTAATCTTTTACAGACAAGTGTTCAAACTCAAAACGATTCTGGCATTTACTGGAAATTTGCCACTTAAGTCTTCTCATTCACCTGATGTACAATTGTCAGTTTCCATTTTTAAAATGTCTAATGAGGTGTTGAGTAGAAGTCAATTATGTTCTTTATAAGTCATGAACAATAATTGTAACAATCTGACTGAGACTGGTTAAGAAATGCATTGCCAAAGTTACAGTTTTGGAGATTTAACTGCTGGATTTCAGTTCCCAGAAAAGTGCAGAGGATGCCTCCATCCAAGGTCTGTGTTACCTAAAAGAGTGAGAGGGGGACTTTGCAAACAGGATACTGACAAGAAATAAATAGCAGAGGATGAGGTGAAAGGGAGAGGCAC
>NW_005187403.1:548971-550597 GCF_000239375.1 Pundamilia nyererei | reverse complement strand
TGGCACAGTAACAGTATCTTCATTAATACGGCGAAGCTCAGCATCTGACAGTAAACTGTGTTCTGTGTCTTACACATTGTACATTCAGCTATTACACATAAATTTCAGGTTTATATGGAGGAATAGTTTGTAATAAAGAAGCTCTTCTCTGGATAAATCCTGCACACATAGTACAATATTCTCCCTTATTTTTAAACTGGAATTTTATGCTGCTCTTGGTGAACTAGCTGCATCTTTGTTTTTTGTTTTTTTAGTTTATAAATTTAGATCTAGCCAGGCTGAGAGACTTGCTGTCTATTGATGGTGAGTCTACCCCTGTCTCTGACACAACACTATACCTCTGATGTTGTGCAACAGATTTGCGATTTATCAGAGTTATTTGTGATAATATTGTGAACAGATTGCATGTAAGTGCCAACTTGACCCCATTCAAGTCATACAGCCATGTTATCCGTGCTTTATCATCATTTTGACAAACCAAAGTTAGTTTGCGCAAGTGCTGTCAGACTTCCCTGTCCACATTTTCAAAGTGACCATTTCAGAGGCAAGGAAAATCCAAGTTCTTTGCACATGGTCTCCAACCACTGTTTTCCTTTGTGTAATTGTAGCCTTAGTTAGCTTAGTGTGAGAAGAAATGATCTATATAGCAGGAGGTCTTTGTGTTCATGCATATCCTATGTGTCTCACAACAAAGTTGTCTTTCTTTTTTTTGTTTAATTGACAAAATATTCTTTAATATTCTGAAATTCTTTTCTAAAATATTCTTCTTGTATGCGCATTTGCCTTTTCTAGAAAGTTCAAGAAGCATGTCCAATGACATTTAAGAAAGAAGACAAGCAGATTGGATCACAGCACAAGCAGATTATTTTTTTTTTTTAGAATATGTTGCATCCGAAAGTAGTTGTCATGGAAAAAACAGTCAACCAATAGTGAGTCAGAGTTCAAAGATTTGTTGTTGTATGTATTTCGGTCTGGACAAGATTAAAGTGAATTCAGGTGTAATTATTACTGGAATGGGCATGGAGTTTTGTGCATGCACTATGAATGATCTGAATCAACGCTACCAATGCTAGTAATAATAAATGCAACTTTCCCCTTAGGGGGCTTGAGATCCTTGTTATTTGCCTCAAGTCTTTATTTTTTACAATCTGAGACATGCTTAACTGGTACGTATAAGCCACTAAAGGCACTGGAGCATACATTTTAGCTGCTAAAAAGCTACTGACAATATGCCATATTCATATAAAAGGCAGCCATGTTATCCGACTGTTCATCTGTCCCTGCAGCTAAAGCATATGTGCGTGTTTGTATTATTGGTTAACACTGTGTTGTGTGTGTTGTTGCCTGTTGTATTCAATGTTTGGGCTTAGCAAGGCAGTGGGGAGGTGCAAATGTCACGGCTCTCTGAAAAAGCTAAGCCAGTTGACTATGGAAAGTCTCAAGAGGACTGGGAGGAGGAACACAAACTGGAGGCCACTTCAGAATATAAAAATACTAAGTGAACGGTGGAAAAATGCACAAATCTCTACATACAGTGATTGCTTGGTCAGACTTCCTGCCTCTGTCGCTCTCATTCTCACACACACACACACACACACACACACACACACACACACACACACACAC
>NW_005187403.1:545559-548951 GCF_000239375.1 Pundamilia nyererei | reverse complement strand
CACACACACACACACACACACACACACACACACACACACACACACACACACACACACACACACACTCAATCTATTGCCCATAATCACATTCCAGAGCATTCAGAATACTAAATTGAATTGTAATTGGCAGACAATGGCCGTGACATCACAATTCACTAGCTGGCTCATATAGAAGCAGCTCGTCAGAATTGAGCCATAAGAGGGTTATGCTTACTGATGAGCCCAGACGGTTAGAGACAGAGGAGAAAGGGAGGTGTGCTAACTCTGAAAATTAATTGCCCTTTGGGACCGGCGCTATTAATAATTATTGCATCTGACAGGAGCAGCAGCAGAATGTTTACTTTCTCATTGTATACACAGCCATACCTGAGTGATCTCCTGTGCAGTAATGGAGATTTTATTAGAAGAAGTGTTTGAATGATCAGAACAGTGCTGTCTCTTAGAAATTATATTTAAGTAATTTACAATAGCAAATATGTTTTGAAGGGAACATATTTTCTGGCAAGATGACATTTTCTATCACCCTATTGAGGAAATGACCTTAATATAAGAAGTTTGTGATATGTTCCTAATATGTTGATATACCGTAAGCCTTGCAGTGCAATAGCAAATAGTAGTGACTGGAGCTGTGGTTCTTAAACTGAGGGACACCAGAACCACTTCAAGTTGGAAGTAAAACCATAGACTGTATATAAAACATGAACCTAGATACAGAGACAACAGCATTTTTGAAGCCTCAAGGATAATGTTTGAGCCACCACCATGTTGCTGTTTTGAACCAAGAAGTTATGTTTGTAAGAGAAGATGGACTTCTAAGATATCAGCTAATACTAACATGTTTGGTAAACAAGCTGCGCTCAAAAGTTGCACAGATGGATAATACAGATACACATACTGTACCTGTTAATTAGTGCTAAGTAACAGTACAATCATATACAGAGATTTAGTTACAAAAGGTGAACCACTAATTTCTTAGACGGCCAGTACCACATTGACTGTGCAAGCTATTTCATTTGCCAAGTAGTTCCATTAAAAAAAGCTTTAAAAGGCATTAGATGCATAAACACAGTCAAGAGGTCCAGGTCAGTAACTTGAATTAGCCTCCCTGGGTGTTAGGAAGGGGGGAAATGTCCATAGAAAACAGGTCAATTTCTTGTACTAGGTTGTAAACATGCTATTTCTTGGCACATTTTAAATTGGGGCCCAACACGAGTGACAATTTTTGGTACTTCTGCTTCATGGCTTCATTTGTTAGTATTGGTGGTTACTGCTTGAATTAATTAATATCATTAATATTTGCTGATTTTACTCTGTTTTACTTAAAACAGCCATGCTAAAATTCATTTCAACAGTCCCTGTTAAAATTCATTGTGATTATTAATTTTCCATTGTTGGTTCCAAACTCTGCTGCAGTTTGTCACTTAATCTTAGTCATGAAGAAAATCATGAAGAAATTATTAACCACTCTCTTTTATTTGTTTCTATTGGTTCTCTATGCAGTGTTGTTGTGGTATTTTTAGTGTAATCTTACTATTTATTTTCCTATTGTATTTTTATCTGTGTGATCATCAATAATGTATAATCTCTAAGTAAGTGACTTTGGTTTGATGTTTTTAATAATGTCCTACTAATAAATCAGTTTGACTAGTGGCTCTGAGGTTACGGTGGTGTTTTGAGCTAAATGTTAATGTCAGAGAGGATGTGAATGTGTGCGCCAAGTCTCATAGCAATCCATTTTGTTGCTGTTGAGACATTTCAATCTCAACCATAAATGTCAGCCTCCCAGTGGTAAGGCAGGGGTTCACCAAAGTCTGTCTGGGAACCAAAATGATCCATTCTAGAGTTCAATCTGTCATAGAACAGAGTAACGAGTTGATCTTAATGCTGTGAAAAAACACAAATAGGATTTTTTTTTAAAAATAAAGCAAATGAATCCCGATAAACTCCGACATTTCAATACCCAACTAAATGGCACTGAAAGAATGTTGACAGCCTGGCTTAAAAATCTGTTTTGAAATGTATGTACTGTTTTCTACTTCAAAACATCTGTACGATGAATTAGTTTCCACCCACCGGTCACTTCATTAGGCACACCTATTGATCTATTTGCTAAAGCAAATGGCTAATCAACCAATCACATGTCAGTAAATCAATGTATTTATACATATACACAGTCAGGATGACCAGCTGAAGTTCAGACCAAGCATCAGAACGAGGAAGAAAGTTAATTTAAGAGACTTTGAATGTAGCATATTTGTAAGTGTCACACAGGCTGGTTTGAATATTTTTCTGCTCATCCATCTGGTCTTAAAAAAACAGAAAATATCCGGCAGTTCTCTGGGTGAAAATGCCATGTTGGTGTCAGAGGTCAGAGGAGAATGGCCAGACTGCTTCAAAGGAACCAGTAACTCAAATAACCACTCAATATAGGCAAGATATGTAGGAGGGTATCTCCGAACATACAACATGTCGAACCTTTAAGCAGATGGACAACATCTTTCTGATACAATATTTGGATGGCAGGGTGGGATTCTGCCCCCAAAAACACAAAACAAAACAAAATCTTGAGTGCATAAATCTATCTCACCTTGTACCAAAGATTCAAGCAGGTAGTGGTGTCAGGCTGATATTTTTTGCACACTTTTATTTGGCCCCTCAGTATTAGCATTATTTAAGTACCATAGGTCCCTCTCCTGTTGAACCAGCTCCCAGATTGGATTGGGGAGACAGACCCCCTCTCTACTTTTAAGATAAGGCTCAAAGCTATTTCTTCTTTACTCACATTTTTTTCAGTAATTATCATTTTTTTCAGTAATTTATAAGCCACTCTGCATTTAATCAGTAATTATAAATCTCGGAATTCTCCACCATGTTTTTCTTCCCTCCCTGAGCCTGGTTCCCTTTCAGGTTTCCTGTTAAAACCAAGTTTTTCCTTCCCACTGTCGCCAAGTACTTTTTTAAAGGGGGCCACTTGACTATTGGGGTTTTCTCTGTATTGTTGTAGGGTCTCTACCGTAAAATATAAAGAACCTTCATGCTGTTGCTGTTGTGATTTGGCGCTAGATAATTAACATTGAACTGAACCAAACTGAACCAACGTGAGTGGTGAGCATATCTAGATCTTGGCAAGCAGGGATGGGAATCAAGAACCGGTTGTGATTCTTGTAGAGAATCAGTTCCCAGTAGTCCAGTTCCTCAGAATTGTTAGTCTGCTTGTCTATCGAACCCGCTGATTGGTTCCTGTTCCACTTGTGCTACAATTTGCTGATTTTAGTTTATGGGTCAGAGGAGAACAATAGCAGCACACTGTACAGTGTGGATATAAACAGCTGTATTATGCTGCTAACAGAACTTTGGCTGCATAGACAGCATGCTAATACTAAGCTAGTCAA
>NW_005187403.1:543360-544613 GCF_000239375.1 Pundamilia nyererei | reverse complement strand
ACTGTGCTGAAAACTGATAATCCTTTAATGAGGTTAGTCTGGCTGCATAAAAGAGCTGTCTATAAATCAGTTACAATAGAAAAAAAGATAGTGTATGAACCCTCAACTCTTATACACATTCTAGGACCACTGTAAAGACTGAGTCTGAGGAACACAAGTGTTTGAGGGGGGGAAAAAGAGTTTTGGTATGAACAACATGATCTTTTCTAAGTAGCCGCTTCTGTATGAATTATCAGAACCTGTGAGTGTGATTAGGCTGTATTTGAAACAGAGAGAGGTTTTTAATTAGTTTTGTATGGAATCATTAGGAGTGTGTTCTCTGCTCGCCCTGATTCACTGAGTGGGAACCGTATGCTTGGTTTCTTCCCTTGAGTAATCGCTGGTCTCAGTGCGGCTCTGTCTGTCTCTCCTGCACTCCTGCACTGCTCCTCATTTTTCTCTGCACGATTTGGCGCTAATTAAGACAGTTTACCGCCGAGAAAGAAGGAGGGGGCATTAACTCGACTCGCTATTAGATGCAAGAGGTGTAAAGTAGGGGAACAAAAACAAACATATTAAAAACACAAATATTTATTGCAGTTTCTTTTTTTCTTTTTTTTTTCTTTTCTGCCTGTCCCGTTTGGGTCTTTAGCCATCAGAATTGTTGTCTGAAGGCCAAGAAAGATTACCAAGTGGATCATCATGGCCTTGCCGTATTGGTCCATTTGATTGACCTTTATTATAATTATGTATTTATTTGATTTGATTTTCAGTTGTTACAGATGGGACAGACATTACTGGGGCATAGGACAGGGAGAAAGAAAGAGAGGGAGAGAAAGAAAAATAGAGGGGAGAAGAGATGGTGAAAAAGGGGAAAAAAAAAAAAAGAAAAACAAACAAAACACCTGGATCACCTGTATGGAGATAAAAATAATAATAAAAAAAACAGAAGAGAAAACAAACAAAGAAAAGCAACATAACAAATACAACACCATCACAATAAACTAGCTAACAGTAGATACTAAATATTACATGTTATTGTGCAGCATGCAAGATCGACAGCGTACAATGTGCTTTGAGGTAGCAGCCACGAAAGGTGTAGTTTGTGTCTGTGAACACCCGTGTGTACACCTGTGTGCACACCAGTGTGGATCATCATGCTTGCATTCAAAAGGTTTCTCCATGTAACGATCTGCTCTGCCGGCAGCCAGCTATGCCAGAGAGGACCGAGCCTCAGGTGCCAAGCCCGGCCAATTGGCCACCAGGAGTGAGTC
>NW_005187403.1:508918-528387 GCF_000239375.1 Pundamilia nyererei | reverse complement strand
AAGTACTGCATTATTTTAAAGAAATGTGTCCTGTGTAATATGTTGTGTTGGTCTGTCTTCATGAAATCTATGCATTTATAGCTGTGGTATCATATGCCCTGATATGTCTTAAACGGTTAGGATTTTTGAAACTGACAATATTTTTGTTTTAACAGCATGTTTTAGTGGGAGCAGACATTTATAGTATAAACAAGTTGAAATATAGTTTCTTTAAGTCTGGATCAGATTTGTTGCTGGCTCATAGTTTCTATTGGGCCACTGTCATTTGGTTGACTTGGAACACCAGATAATAACTTACTGTTTTAGAGAATACAATCTGACCCTCATCAAGTTGATCAGGTCTTTTCTCCTGTAACTAACACACTCAGTATGAAAACTAACTCTTTATGGTCTAATAATGTTGCTTAGCTTTTCAGGATCCATTGTTACAATATCATTTTTGTTGTCTTCATGTGTGACTGATCATAGTGTTTTGATTCACTGGTGTGTGTATAATGAGTGAAATGAACCAGGAAACACTAATGACACTTCTGTGTCTACTAATAACTCTACGTTGCAGCCCAGTTGTGTCTTTTCCATGCCAAACATAGTTAATGACCTATGGCTACCCTTGGACTGATTACATCAGACAGACAGCGACGCCTCAACCATTGAATCCGGATAAATTCTGTGGTCCCTCAACATATGATGCCAGAGGTGTCTGTGTTGACCCTGCATGTGTTACCCACACTCAGACATGTTAACATCAGTGCAAACTCAGGAACACATGCACAAAAGAGAGATGAAATCATCCTTGTCCTTGACCTTTGTGCTTTTAAAATCCTTTTTTCAATTTTTTAAGTCTCTGGATCTGCATCTCCATCTCAAAAATGTTTTGGTTTTTTGGTAGTTGGCTTTTGACTCAAACACTCTACTGCACAGACTTGTAAAGCCATTAGACTGCCTCTGCTGGCCTGTGTGGAAGAGCCCACAGCTGGCCGTGTAACATCTTTATTGGTCCCAGTGGAAATGGTAGTTATGGCCACTCTAACTCAATTATTGCATCTTAGCTAGTGTCCCAGTGAAACAATGATTAATATTCATGCAGACTAACCAGGGAACAATTGTGTGTGTGTGTGTGTGTGTGTGTGTGTGTGTGTGTGTGTGTGTGTGTGTGTGTGTGTGTGTGTGTGTGTGTGTGTGAGATTCATAGGCATTTTGAGAGTGTATAGGGACTAGCTCACATTTGGAGCTAGCCTCAATCTGATTTGAAGATCTTATGTTTGTGGCTTTTGCACATCGACTTTAATTTTCACCACTGGAGTCACTTGACCCAATGCAGAAGTGCTTTTGATCTGCCTTTCTAATGACTGCCAGTAGGTGAATCCTTTTCTTCTTTTTTTTAGACAAACTCAAATTGCAGGAGGTGTATGTAAAAACAACCATTCTGCTCACTTGATCTTTGGTCTCACTAGTTTTATGTTATAACCCAAATAATGTTCATTTAGTAAGTTATGATCAGAAAGAAGATAAGATAATTGGGGTCTTAATCTTTTTTTCTACTTTATGGCCTACTGTATCTTTCTTTATATAGCATGGCAACATCCAACCCAAACAAATAAATGATTCTGCAGTATGATGCTAAACAGTTGTTTAACAACAGCAGAATGACTCACAACAAAAAGTTTTATTTTCCTATGGCATTGTACTTTTATTTCTGCCACTGAAGATGTCTGTCTGTTTGTGGACAAGCAGGATCAATTACCTCCTAATCTTCACCACCCAATGTTTGTGCTTTTCCTACTTACAAAGTCAGATTTAAAAATTCAGATTAGGTTTTTGTCTCTTTGTTTCTTATCCATACTGGATTATGTGTTTCCAGTTTTCTGTGAAGATGCATACTCAGCACCATTTTCATCTACCATAATACTTTACAGGCTGACTAGTTTTTTAAGAGAAGCTGTTTGAATCACACTGCTGTGCAAGATGGGAGGGCTGCTAATTCCCAGCCTGTGAGTAACTGTACACTGCTGTAGAAATCTGCTCGTTTGGATTCACAGGGTTTAATCATACTTCAGCCTGGTAATAAGGTGCATTAAACCCTGCAAAGAGACATCCTTACAATACAGATTGCTGTTTTTAATGACTCCCTCAGAACGTCTCACGCTCCTAAATAATGATCTCACTCTGTAGGTCCTACAGCACACAGCACACAGCTCACAACTCACACAGCATGTCATTTTATCACCCACTGTGGAATAAGTGGGGTATTGGCTTAGCAAAATGAAGCTGCTGTTGTTTAGCAATGGCCAGGTGACATCAGCAACTTTCAACAAAGAGAATAATTTCCCTCAGGTCGGATGTTGTTCTTGTTGTAACTTAAGTTATGTTTATAATATAGCATCTTTCACTAAGCTGGCACTGGAGGACTGATCAAGAATTTAAGTTATGTCACTAACTAATTATGATACTTCATTTTGAACATACTAATATTCTTTTGTTGGCTATATTTTAAAAGTTTAGTGGCTATTATCCCCTAGCCCCTTTTTGATCCCCGCTGTTCTGTAGCTTCTAAAACATGAATCAGTTCAGTCAGCAACAAAGTGGTAAAAAAAGAGTTTTTTTACTCCATGTTGGCTCGAGATAAAATGAGAATGAAGATCTTGTTGTGTTTTTGGAGGGAGATTTTGTGATTTCCAAAGACATCAATCTCTATCATGTCTCGTTTATGGGATCCTCTCTTGCTCTTGCTCACAGTCTTCTCTCTCTCTCTCTCGCCACTTGTGCTGCCATCTGTTCTCGATTAATGTGAGTTACGAGCAGTAATTGAAGCAGCTGTTCATCTGGTGAGCATCCTTTGCTCTGACACACAGCACCTCTCTCAGTCACCATCTCTCACCTTCATTTTCTTTGTTTCTTTGATTCGATCTACTATTATTTTTTGCTGGTTCGACACTTTGCTTCAGACAAAATGTCTCAGCAGTTGCCAGACAGATAAATATATTACAAAAACACACCTGTTCGGTCAGTTGGTGATTCTAACTTGGTCATTGGTTATTGTTTAAAATGGATGGAACAAAGCATTTGTGTATGTAGTAGGTAATGTAGGTGTAGGATTTTGTGTCACATATTTAGTGAGTCCTTACCTTTATTTCTAACAGCTTTATTTTCTTTTTAATTATTAATTAATTAATATCTTTACCTTTCTTGAACAGGGATTTAAGTGTAAATCAAAGCGTAAAGTTGGTCTAATGTCATTTATAAAAACTTTCATTACAAACTAAGCCCCATTGGTGAAATTTCAGAGAAATAAAGATAAAAGATATCACCAACATCTCCACTTTTGTTTCATTTTATTTGTGTACTTCACGGGTCTTTCAGAAACTTGGATAAGACTTTTTAAAAGGCAATGAAAGTAAAGAATGGAAAAAATAGCTCACCTTCTTAAAGCAATATTAAGTCCCAAGTCACAATACAGCAACACCTCAAACATTTAGACTTTTACTTAACTGAAATACTCTGCCAGTAACACTATCACATCATATTTATTTTAAACAGTAACGACGAAATGAATCAAGAAACAAGAAATCACTGAAAAACAATCTGCTCTAAATACTAAATATAAAAATCCTGAATAATCTAGTTCTCTGGTGCAAACGACATTTCAACCAGCCAACTTTTTCTTTCGTACTTGTGGCTTTTGTGGTAGTGCAGTTTTTATTTGATGTAGTACAGTATAGCACTAGTTTTAGTTAAACAGTAATTGTAATTTTAAAGGCGTCTGTTAACAGGTCTGTACTGACTTGCTGTTATTTTAGTCAATAACAAATTCAGTAAAGCACTGGGGATCTCTCTTTGTGTTCACAGGTATAATATATGACAGCCATATCAAATTCATTTGTTTTTCAACAGGCTACTTTTTAAACATTTAAAGTATGATATAAAGTAATTTTGTTACTGTAAAATAGTTCCCAACAAATTTGTCCATTTTTATTCATCTACCATGATACAGTCAAATTTAGGTGCATATGGTCACTTCTGGCTTCACTATAACATTGAGGCTTCAAAATGCAGAGTTTAAATCCAGCGAGTGATGTTATGGTGGATATGTTCATCTTTTTATAAAGTCTATGGGCGGAACACAGGCAGTCATTTAGGACCGCTTTTCTGGTCACTGGTCAAAGTTCAGTCCTGAGTCTCTTTTAGCACTTTTGGTTGTCCCCATCTATTCGCTAAAGAAATATCTTTTTAGCTACTAAATGCCCCACTGATTCTGTCTGTGTACAGAATTTTCTTTTTTTTTTACTATGACAGCAGCAAGATTGAACCACACAGTAAATCAATGGAACGAACAGTTTATCTCTATGCTGAAAATCTCTAAAAACTCACAGAAAGGTAGGGGACCTGTAGATTCACTTAAATCTTTGTTGGTAATCATTTGGTATTTTAAAAATATTTAAATTAATAACATAAACAATGTTTGAGTTCTACGTAAGTATGAACAAAGAAAACATGTCAGCTCACCTGTCAGCTGATGTTAAAGGGCCCGTCTAAGTGCTCAACTGGGAATCAGTGTGAAATACCTGCAAACCAGACATAACCGCAGCAGCTTGGGAAGAGACTCTGTAATCTGACAGGATTTTTCAGAGATGTTCCAGAACACCGCTGAGAGAAAGAATGAATAAACGATACCAAGAGTGTGTTTCTGTGTTCACGAGGTGGTGGTGTTGTGTGTGTGTCTCTGTAAGGCTGTCTGCACCCCCTGCATGTGCTTAGTGGGCAGCGTAGCCAGACTGAGCTAATAGGCAGGATGTGTGTGAGCAGGAGGCTGGAGGTGGTGGTAGAGGCAGACTCTT
The DNA here is from genome assembly GCF_000239375.1 of Pundamilia nyererei. Taxonomy (NCBI): domain Eukaryota; kingdom Metazoa; phylum Chordata; class Actinopteri; order Cichliformes; family Cichlidae; genus Pundamilia; species Pundamilia nyererei. The sequence continues at coordinate 523,552 of NW_005187403.1, read as the reverse complement.
CCTGCTGTCATTTTCTGTCTGGATCTGGCATGTTTACGCCACTGATAGGGGTAGAACGTTCTTACACACACACCTATATAGATTTAACCTCTCATCCTCACTCTCTCACTCCCATACGCACACATGCTACTCAACCTTACCCATTATGCTGCTTGTCTGCTCATGCAGAGATAATGATCATCACTGTGATTATAACTTTCCTCCTCTGATATAATTATCCTTTTTGACTGGATTTTCCCCCTAGAAGGTCCAGAATAGAACATGAATGCCTAAATGAGAAACACTGCATCCTACACACACTAGCCAGATCAGCATGAAGGCAACAGTTTTGAGGGGCAGTGCTAAGTAGAGGTAGGCACACAGGTGGGGTGTCCATATGTCACCCCAGCACTACATCCCAGTCTAGCTCCTCTTCTATCCTCTCCAGCCTGCATGAGGGTCAGAGGGCAGGTTGCTATATCTCTATCCCCAGCACGGACACTTGGCATCATTGCTGGTAGTTGATACTACTTTACAATAGATATAATTATCAAATGGAAATTACATTTTTTTCCCAGTCTAGTGCATGACCCAGACACACACAGTTTATTAAGATAAGATAAGATAAGATAAGATAAGATAAGATAAGATAAGATAAGATAAGATAAGATAAGATACCTTTATTAGTCCCACGAGGGGAAATTTCATGTTAAGGCTGCCGACCTATTGCACGCATTGGCGGCGCCATCTTTCCCTCCGACCATACATAGATTACACGAAAACATCACATGGGGAAGACAGGTCAGAGAGGTATAACAATGGAAAAGCACCACATGAGGAAAGATAAGGAGAAAAAACTAACTCCCCCCAGACTGAGCTCCAATAGGGAGATCAGTTTGAGAACAGAAAAAAAAACACCTCTGCACATAGCACATGAAAAAACTCTTAATACACCAAAGAAACACATGACAAGCAACAGGGATGGGTAAAGGGTGAGAGACAGCCAGTCTCCTTGATCCACCGTCAGCATCAGAAGGGAATAAGCGTCGAAGGCGTTTGGAGGGGTAAGGGGGGATGAGTGTACATCTGCATGTGTATATATATGTCTGTGTGTGTGTGTGTCCAGAGTTCAGTTGAGACAGTGTCCTTCGCCTTGCCAGGCTAAGTAAACAGTCTTCCAGCCAACCCGGGTGGCCTTGCATAGAATGGGAAGAACAGTCTAAACACAGTCCATATCAGGGTGTTGTTGTTCAGCTCCAGCCTTGAGACCGCAGCTGGCGCTGAAGGGGTATCCGCATGAAGTGATGGTGGTTTTTACTTTAGTGCGAACAACTCATGGGAATTTAAAGTTGTTCTAACAGTCCAACACTGGTCTCTCAATCTCCCGTTGGAGAGCCGTGAGCTTACGCTCCGTGATGTTGTCATTCTTGTGCTCAAAGAGCCGAATCTGAGAACTCACGACTGCAGTGAGCTTCTCCAAGATGTGATCCAGTTATCACTGAGAACCAAGAGAACCAGAAAATTTGTTAATTTAATCAACAGATGTTGATTGCCTGGTGTTATGGTTTAAGTTGTGGTTGTCAACAGGAATGACTTAGAGCTGTTGGAATTAATCCTGCCACTTTAAAGCATTTATTCAGTATTTATATACCCATTATTTGACAATCATTTTGGAGTACATCTATGATATTCCTAATGAAAGAGTTCTTATAATTTCTAAATGTATTTTTAAAATATACACTACCAGTCAAAAGTTTGGACACACCTTCTCATTTAATGGTTTTTCTTTATTTTTTACTACTTTCTGCATAGTAGATACATACTGAAGACATCAAATATATGACACAAGATATGTGGAATTATGTAGCAAAGAAAAAATGATAAATAACTCTAGATATGTCTTATATTTTAGATTCCTGAAAATAGCTACACTGAAACACGCTTTGTTGACAGCGTTGCAAACCCTTGGTCTTCTCTCAAGGAGCTTCATGATGTAGTCACCTGAAATTGTTTTCACTTCACAGGTGTGCCTTGTCAGAGTTTATTTGTGGAATTTCTTGCTTTCTTAATATGGTTGGGACCATCAGTTGTGCTGTGCAGAATGCAGGTTGGTACACAGCTCACAGCCCTGACAACTGTTAGCTGATTGGTTCTCACCATAATATAAATTCTAAATAAAGAGAAACAACAGTCCATCATTACTTTCAGAACTGAAGGTCACTCAATTCGGAAAATTGCTAACAGCAAGGGCAGTCACAAAAACCATGTACTGTACGACTAAACTGGCTCACATGAGGACCGCCCCAGGAAAGGAAGACCAACAGTCAAGTCTGCTACTGAGGATAAATTCATCTGAGTCACCAGCCTCAGAAATTGTAAGTTGACAGCATCTGAGATTAGAGCCCAGATAAATGCCACACAGAGTTCCAGTAGCAGACAAATCTCTACATCAACTGTTCAAAGGAGACTGCGAAAATCAGCCTTTACTGTCAAATAGCTGCTAAGAAACCACTACTAAGGAAAAGCAACAAGCAGAAGAGATTTGTTTGGGCCAAGAGACATAAGGAATGAAAGACCAGTGGAAATCTGTGCTCTGGTCTGATGAGTCCAAATTTGAGATCTTTGGTTCCCCCTGCCATGTCTTTGTGCAACACAGAAAAGGTGAACGGATGGTCTCTACATGCATGGTTCCCACTGTGAAGCATAGAGGAGGAGGTGTAGGGGTGCTTTGCTGGTGACACTGTTGGGGATTTATTCAAAACTGAAGGCATACTCAACCAGTATGGCTGCCACAGCATCCTGCAGCGATCCCATCCAGTTTGCATTTAGTTGGACCATCATTAATTTTTCAACAGGACGATGACCTCCAGAGTGTATAAGGGCTATTTGACCAAAAAGGAGAGTAATGGAGGGCTGCACCAGATGGCCTGGCCTCCATAGTCACCTGACCTAAACCCAGTTCTTATGGTCTGGGATGAGATGGACCGCAGAGTGAAGGCAAAAGGGCCAACAAGTGCTCAGCATCTCTGAGAACACCTTGAAGACTGTTGGAAAACTGTCAAAGGGGATTAACTGCATGGTGCAGGGAAAGGGGGCACAGGGTTCCAGGGGGGAAAGTGGGGAATCCACACAGTCTCTGTTCTCCTCTTCTTGCTCACACAATCACTCCTCTTCTGCCACTCACACTTCTCCACGCTCTATGCCACTCCGACAAACAGACACTCCAAACTGGTTAAGGGACAGGTCCAAGAAATCTATGTACAAAGAGAGATCAGGTTAGGAACACTAGTGGACGGAGACTTGAGAACAAACTCTAGGATTTTGCCAGCAATATGAACTCAGATAGCTCAACGATCCACAACATTAAAACCTTAAACCAGCTTGTTAAAACTCACTTTAATTGGACAGCTTAAGTATTTCATATTTTGTAGCAATTTAACTTTTGACTCTGATTTTTTGAAAAGTGCTCCACAAATAGAGAATATTATAATATTAGCCTGCTGTGACTGACTGAGGCATTTTCATAATGAGTGTGTTAAGGCATATGGCCTCAGCTGTAATTACCAACCATTTAAATCACTTTCGTGTTAATCATCAGTGAAATGACACCGTGGTCTGTTCACATTCTGCACTGAGACTTGACCTCAGACTCCATTTGTTTCAATGAAGCTGTCTGAAGATGAGGATGGGACAAAGACGGCATGGCTGTAGAAAGTGGCAGCCGGGACAGCAGCTAGCATGTAATCTAATTGATCTCCTCTTTGTCTTAATTCACTCACTGTCATGAGAGCTTGTGCATAAATGGGGGGAGGGAGGGTTGGATGATAAATGAGAAGTAAAAAGAAGAGGAATGAAGGCGAAGAGAGAAGGGGGCAAGACAATTAGGTTACAGTAAGGTCAGCAGTGAGAGAAGAAGATGATATGTTTGTGTTGCACGTGCCGTCTCTTGAGTTGTCTTCATGAATCTGATGTCATGATGCATTGTCTCTAATCCAGCTGTGAAATGCACAAGGGGTCCTAATGAAATATATGTTGCTGTGTGTTATATGGAAAGAGTGTGTAACCAATGTGTAAATGCCACATCGGTGCTCGACCTTTTCATTATTTAAGGTTATGTGAAAATCACTGAGCACTTCTTAAAAAGTTACTTTTAATCCAAAGGTTGTTTTTACTACTGTTGGAGTCAAATTGTTAAATGTTGCCATTATTGCATGTTAGGCAGGCCTCTTCTCTCTCTGAATTTAAAAGTCTTCTTAAAACATATTTATTCGCTGAAGCCTTTGGCATTGATTAGAGGGGTTGACTCAATTTGTTTTGACATGTTTCAATTTATTTTAGTTTTTTAGTTATTTATTTTATCTTATCTCATTTTAATTTTCTTTACTTATGCTTTTAGCATGTACAGCACTTTGTGAACTCTGGTTTTATGTTAAAGTGCTTTATAAATAAAGGTGGTATGGTATGGTATGGTATTATTGTACTTAAATTTGTAAGGCTTGGTTCAAACTATATGGTCAAAGACATTACTTTGTTTCTGACTCGCTCCCCTGCCTGTTGGTGGAGGAGGCTATAGTGTTTTATAGGAGCACATCCTATGTGAGGGTTCTGTTTTCTTGTTTAGTAAACTTCCTGCCTTTATGACCCTATTGTGGACAGGAGGTCACACAAACGCACCCCCAGACACAAACACACACTCTCACGTGCACATCCATACACATACATACACACACGCACATGCATACACACCTAGTGCCTGACACCATAGGGGGATTTTACAATGAGTGTTTGTGAAACTGTGTGTCACAGAAATAAAAGGCTGCTGTGGGGTGATTGTTCTTCGAAGTGGTCTTACACCGAGGGCAGAAGGGCTGCTCTGAGATCCTTCCCTTGCTATAGCATGTGAAAAACCGGTTGAGGTGTTCATCTTGCTTCGTTATCGGGAATAAGTCTCTAAACCAGCAGGTCTGTGGAAGCGCAGACCCAACAACTACAGCTAATGTACCTGAGTTATCAGACACTGAATAATGATGTCTTGCTGTGTTTGATGACCAAATATCAAAGCAAATAAAAAATCTATAAATAGAACAGGTTTCATTTGGGAACATTTAGGATACCCCACATTAAAAACAAAGAATATTAGATGCATGGCTAACACATATGTGCAAATAAATCAAACAGTACAGTAGTGTGTGGACTAGCAAGTAGATTAGACTAAAGTTTTTACTTTAGTGTAGAGAAGAGCACATTTTTCTGTGTGCTTTTAAACAATTCAAAAGCAGCTGCTGGAACCATAGAACAAAAACAGCTGTGCCAAACTCTGTTAACTATCAAGTGTAACTGTTCTCCTTATTCAGAATGGGTTCTGTAAATGTTTAAACTATTGGATCTTTTTCAGAGCCTTCTCAAAGACAGTCATGTAAAAATCTAAAATGGAAAGACTTCTGGCTTGCTGAACAGGAGGCTATTCCCTAACAGTGGAGCTAACAGTACAGTCGAATCCCAAGTGTTAAGGACATAAATGAAGAAACAAAACTTGTAATATTTATAATGTCTTTGTTCAACAGTCAGACTTCAAAGCAACAATCCACATTTAGAGATAAATATGATAAATAAGGATATTACATTTTTTTTAAACTTAACTTTTCATGGTGTGAACAAAGAACCAAACAGACCATTTAAAGTGAAAGTTCTGTTATGTAGTGTTAATATGGTGAATGTTTGTATTAAACATGGTCTAAAGATCCCCAGCTCCTCCACTCCATGTGTCACCATATTTTTGGATACACCAGAGTGCGAGTGTGTGTGTGAATGTTAGATAAGAAGCACTTAGGCATAGAAGAAGAAAAAAAGAGTGCAGTATGAATGCGTGTCTGCTTTGGTGAATAAGACCTGTAATATAAAGTGCTGAAAGTGATTAGTAAGGTGCTATATAAGTACCCGTCCATTTAGCATTTTGCTAAATTAATCACCGCTATGCCCTTTTATGTATACGTGTAGCTTTATTGCTGTTTTGCATAAAACTGCAGTTATATATTTTTGCAGTATTTCAACAAACCTCAGAAGAGAAATAAACAAGTGTTTCAAAATGTCAAAAAATATGAAATTTAAAAAATTTAAAAAAGATTATAATTGTGTTTTTTCTTTTCAGGCTTACTTTCGTCAGGGTGTTGCCCTACAGTACCTGGGTCGTCATGCCGATGCCCTGGCAGCGTTCGCTTCCGGCCTCGCCCAAGACCCCAAGAGTCTCCAGCTGCTTGTTGGTATGGTGGAGGCAGCCATGAAGTCGCCTCTAAGAGGTGGGCATGTCTAACACCGGACTTCATTCCACCTTTCTCTCACTGTGCCAACACATCTGAAACAACATGACTCACATTTACAAGGGGAGAGACAAACAAAAGAACATCATAAGCAGAAAACTACAATTTTGTGCTGGAAAACTTGTAGGCAAGGAAAGTTAGATGTATGCACTAGGGAAACTGCCAAGTTATTACTTTTCTTTTATTCTTTTATTCAGTAGCCCTCCTCCGGGACTAGGATGTGAAAAAAAATAAAAAGATCCTTCTGATGATTCAGGCCGCACAAAGAAAGGGATGCATGTTTGATACGAGAGAAGAGAGATATATAGAGAAAAGAGAGATTCAGAAAATGCATAAAACAAGCATCTTAGATAGAACGGAAAGAGAAACGTGGAGATAAAAGGTAGTCATCGCCAGCTTCCACTTGTGGAAATAAAGGAATGACTCTCATCCATTCCTGCTTCAGATGAATCTTCTTGACAATGAAGTGACAGGTGTCACATCTACTGCCAATTATAAAGACTGTTGTTGTCTGGTGTCTCCCACAGTCATATTTATTTACATTCAGGTTCAGCGAGTGAGTGGATGTGTTATACACAAGGACTCTCCGAAGCAAGTTACAGTATTAATGCTGTCAACATAACATTATTGAAGCCATCTAAGTTAAGGAAGGTAAAAAATGAATAGGTATATATGACATGGTATGATTTTTCTGAGACATAGGCAGGATTCACATGTTGTTTCAGCTCTTGACTGTGGGTGTGCCTTATATTTAGGCTGGAGCCCAACACAACCTAACAGATTAAAGGAGTAAGGATTAGCCAATCTAGCTGCCTTTTATAAATTTGCTTATACAACAACAGCATAACAGGGTGATGATTCTCTGAAGTGACCAACAACTAGTTACAAGTTATATTTACATGTCATAACATAATTTGATTGACAGGCAGCAGCACTGGTGTATTTGAATAAATACGATTTGATTGTTGAAGCTGAACTTTCCTTCAGTTCTTGAACCCTCAAGAAATATAGCTTTGTTAGGCAAAATCTTTGTAACACAAAGAATTACATAATTGTTACTGTAAAGTGATTGTTGAATTTAGTACAATAATGCACTATGAAAAAATGTAATGTGATTACAGTGATTGTAAGGTAGAGTAGTCCTAAAGCCCAGACAAAATGGGAGGATTGTGTCAGAAAGAGCATCTGGTATCAAATCTGTGCCAAAGCAAAAGCAGGAAAACCAACCATCTGTCCAAATATCCATCCATTATCCTTACTGTTTGGAAGCTGTAGCCCCAGCTGACTTAGCCAACATGTTTTTGGACTATGGCAAAAAAACATGCAAAGTCTACACAGATAGACCCCAGGCAACTTTTTCTCTGTATCTACTGTACAATATGAAGCGCCTTGAGGCGACTTTTGTTGTGATTTGGTGCTATATGAATAAAATTGAATTGAAAATTGAATTGAATTGAACTAGGACCTTCTTCCCTGTTGTGGGTAGCATTGCTACCCACTGTACCGCTGTGTCGGCCCACAAAAAATTTGGACCTGTCCAGTTGTACCGGTAATTGCACTATAGACCTCCACATGTCCAGCATGCATACAAATAAACAACAGAGTCATGTTTAAACAGGCTTGTAGCAGGAAAAATACAGTAACACAGAATGTCATAAATAGGAAACTTGGTGGCTTTATGACTTTATAGCTTTATATGGACCAAACTGCAATTAAAAAAGGCTATAGGGGAGAATTTTTATTTTTTTTAAATTAAAGCCAGTAAAATAGAAAAATAATTCTCTGCCATAAAGGGATGCATCATCTTTACTTTTAAACCCCAAACTGTAGATACTGAGCAAGATGGTTATGAAAAAATGTAATTTGATACACAACTAGAGCTGTGGGATAAATGAGCACATTAGCCTCCGAGAAATGTAGTAGAGCAGAATTATAATGTATATGTACTTTGTTACATTCCGTTTCTATTGGTGTTGAATTTTGTGGGTTTTTGATTAAGTCAAAGGTACACTTCAGCGCCGAGATTACATTTTAGACAGATCGTAAACTGCAGCTTCTTTAAATGCAGACAGCACATTGCCAGCGGCTGAAGCGGGCCACAGAGGTGGAATGCTAATTTTAAGGCCAAATACTAATTTCTAGAAGTAATGACTGACATTTGAAAGATTTCAGTGGGTGTACACACTTCTGAAGCACAGAAAACTTATTATGTGTTCTGATTAATTCCTGATTATGTCCTCTTCCAGATTTAGGAAGTTCACAAGCATCCTTAAATTAAAGCGCTGTGGACACTGAAAGGTCTAGGTTAGTTTTATCATTGTGTTTATTCACATGAATTTGCTTCTCGCAGGGTTCATGATGAAATATTTACAAGGTAGATTCTCATGTGTCATTGATCTAACCACCCCACAGTTCACAGTGTACTTTTATGTGTAGGTCTCAACAGCACAGAAAGATGAAGGAAAAGTACAAACAATCAAGAATGGTTTGCAGGCTAGAATTTGCACTGGGTTATGTTGTTTTGCCCTTCAGCTGTATCTGAATTAGAGCTGGGCATTTGCATGTGTTCTTGCACCAGCCAACCTCCCTTCATCTTATTTCCCTTTGAGGTCCAACTTGTGTATCCAGTGGGGTCGAGCACAAGGCTGTTGATAATGGACTTTATCATGTTTCAAATTAGAAATTTACAACAGAAAACAAAAGACATTGTTTCAAAGTTTAAGCAGTAGCGCTGCCAGAAGAATGGAGTAGATGGAAAACAAAAAATACACATTTTGAAAATGATGACAATATGTTTGAATCAGTGGCAGCAGCAAACAGTATATCATAACTGAGTCCAGCCTGGACTACAGCAAAGCTCTCCCGCAGGTCTGTTGCACTGCAGGAGGTTGTTCTCCCACCCAAGGGCAGCACCCTTCAAAACTTGATCTCTTATAATCTTCAAAGCAAGCCCCCAAGTAAAATTGAGTTGCAATGCTTGAGCAAGCAGTAGGCAGGGCAACATGTTGGACCATAGAGAATGTCAGTATAGTGTGCAGTGCACACACACTAAGGAGCTGCATTGTTATCAGCATGAAAGAGTAGGAGGCTCCTCTGTCTTTCTAGGCCTCTAGGGTAGACAATTGTAACAGAACGCTATCTACTAGGTCCTCCTCAGATTAGCCTGATAAACAAAACTTTTCAGTTTGACAAAGCAGAATGAAAGACTCGAAAAATGCAAATGGAAACTGCTACAGTTCATCTCAAATACTACAAAATATGACTTTTGACACAAAAGAACTGTTTTGTTTTGTTTTGTTTTGTTTTGTTTTGTTTTGTTTTGTTTTGTTTTGTTTTGTTTTGTTTTGTTTTGTTTTGTTTTGTTTTTTGGGGGGTTGGGAGGGGGTATTGAACTTGGAATAGATATATTTGTTTTTGTAAAAATATTTCAGTTAGTCCCTTTCAGCAGCAGCAATTTCAATTACATACTGCTATGGGTGAATGTGGATTTTTTTTTCCTCCTAGATGTTCCACAAGCAATCGTTTTCCAATTTAGGGATTGTTTAATTGCATAGAACCCCAAAGAGTTGCGATCAACTTGAATAACAATAGCTTTACTTCATGTCTGCTCTGTGTGTCTGCTTCATTATGATATTCACATAGTGAAGGAGACACACGCGCGCCTGCTTGCACACAGAGTTGAACACAAAGCTGAGATGTGCTGCAATCTTTCCAAAACATGGAACATGGAACTTAAGTCCTTTATGTCTTTAAATAGAAAACTGTTGTTTGAGGCTACATACATTTAGCTTAAATTATATGAAAATGTCATCTGTGAAGCAGAATTTTGTAGATGTAGTTGTCATCAGATAGCAGATGCATATTTTTGTGTGTTTGCTCTGAGACTATAACATAGTAGCAAAAGGATATAAGATTCTGTGCAGTTTAACTTCAGACTTTTCTGAAGTTACACAGCACTTACAGAGCAATATAGACTTTAAAGTGTGCTTACATAAGCTTAAAATGGGTCATGCCAGACCTAATGAGGCTTTACCAGCATTGCTTCTAAGTGTGGGTGCATTTTATCGCTTATTAATGTAACTCTCTACTTGTAAGAGTAAGTGTGATATTACTTCTTAAAAGTTGCATAGTGTTGCTTTGAAAGTGTGCACGAGCACAAACACAGAAGTTCCAGGGCTTCTGCTTTTATTTTACTTTCTGTGTAGAAAAAGAGCCAGGGCAGGTGTAGTGTTCTTTCTGTATCAGCAGGATGCTACAGTCCCACAGCCGAATGCCACAGGGCCAAGGAAGTTTTCAGGCCACACACTCAGTATCTTGTCCAATGGCGCTTAAGAATGGTCATATTAATGTTTGTAACACATAAAATGATAAATAATTGAATTTTCTTAAATCACCTGTGTTTTTGTCTATCTGTCACATCTTCACAGACACACTTGAGCCCACCTACCAGCAGCTGCAGAAGATGAAGCTAGACAAGAGTCCGTTTGTGGTTGTCTCCGTCATCGGCCAGGAGCTACTGACACATGGTTTCCATGGAGCCTCAGCTGTAGTTCTGGAGGCAGGGCTGAAGATTGGCACGTGCTCACTAAAGCTGCGTGGATCCGTCTACTCTGCCCTTAGTTCTGCATACTGGTCTTTAGGTAATATAGAGAAGAGTATGGCCTACATGCAACAGGACCTGGAGGTGACCAAGACTCTAGGTATGGAAAACTTGAAAGTAGTAGTTTATGGTGTGTGGAAAAACGGCTACAGTGTAGGTAAAATTCGTCTTCCACAGGTGACCAGTCAGGGGAATGTCGAGCTCATGGGAACCTCGGCTCTGCCCTTTTCTCCAAAAGCAATTACAGAGAAGCACTGGCCAATCACAGAAACCAGTTAGTACTGGCCATGAAGCTCAAGGACAGAGAAGTAAGTTTGCATGCATGTATTCATAAGACACATTAGACATACACCCACTTCATCTTGGTTTAAATGTGTTTTGCTTCTGAAGGAAGCAGGTTAGAAAGAACAGTCCAATTACTGTGTAGCAAAGTGGATATTAACATGGTTCTTGACACTACATTAACAACAGGTTATTTGTCTAAAGAGCTTCATTCTTAAGGAGAACATTTAGTATGCTGCTCATTGAAAAAAAGACATTGATGAAAGTAATTATTTTTTAAAGTGAGAAAAGAATATAAGATGTATATTGACATCTAATACCAAATGACATCTAATAGTATTTGATGACCTTGTCTCTAAAGGAAACAACCAGCTGGTGTAAATCTTTTTTTAAGACAGGTGTTTTCTAGTTTCTGGTCTCCTGAGTTCCTAGTTTCCTAGCTCCCAGTTATTATGTTTTGTTTCTTAGATCTAGTATTCAAGTTTTCCTAGTGAATAAAGCTGCCACTTTAAGTTACCTTTTCGTGTTCGAGTCCTGCACCTGGGTCCCACATCCTGCCTGCCACAGCACAGCCATGACAGGATGAGCCTGAGCCTGGTTTTGCCTAAGGTTTTAAGGTTTCTTCCTGTTAAAAGGGGGTTTTTCCTTCCCGGTGTCACCAGTGCTTGCTCATACAGGTCATTTGATATCTGTATTATTGTAGGGTCTTTACCTTACAGTATAAAGCACCTCAATGCAACTGTTGTTGTGATTTGGTACTGTCACCAACCTAAAACCACATATTTAATAAAGAAAAGGCATGCAGATATTTATCTCTGTTCAACTTTCTCCCTGACATAAGAGATTCTGTCTAATCAATTAATTTGTCACAGTGATGACGCAGTGCAGATACTGCATGTTGTGTAATGCAATGATTTGTTGATTTGTTCTTTGGGAGCTTAACTTAGAATATTTTAAATATATTTCATATTTTAGAGTGATGGCTGATCAAGTATATACTGTACAATAAGAACAACTTTAATTATATATAATCATCTTGCGAGAAATTACATTGTCATAAAAATGTATTGAAACCAAAGAACAAACTTCAAATTTGCTCTTATACATTCACTTGTTTTGACCTATACTCTTATCTTCTGTAACCTTTCCTGGAAAGCAGTTTTTCATTATGCCAGTCCAAAGCTAAACACCTCACATTTCTCCTGAAACACTTTGGACAGTTGTGAAAACCGTAGTTAATTAAATTGTTTTTACAGATTAGATTTCGGACCACTTTACGTCTAAAAGCACAAAGTAAAGCTGTCAGGTTGTTGGTGTGTGTTTCCCTACGTTTAACTTTCATATGTTTGTGAGAGTGTGTACATAAAAATGTGTATATGTGTGCTGGTGAGTGTGCAACATGGAGTCATGGCAGATGTATTTATGGCTCACTGGGTTTCATATGTAGTTGAATCTTATGAGTTGTGCTTGTGGCTCATTTTAAGGAATATTTTATTGGTGTTTTAATATTGTAGGATAAATCTAAACAACCATACTGATCACTGGTTTCTTTACACTGTATAGAAGACAGTTCTGGTAGCAACTAGATTAGTAAATATTTGAGCTTTTGTCTGATTTGATTTACATTTCTGTCATTATGCTGTTTTTCCTTTCACTGTTTTCTTCCAGTTTATTCATATGTTTTTTTCTTTTGTGTACTCAGGAAAATAATATAATTTGTTAATGTCATGGTCTGTAGATTTTGTTAGGCCAATGAGGACTTCGACTTTTTAGTTTGCTTTTCACTCTTATTCTTCAGCTCTCATTTTGATTACTATTTGGAAGAGTTTCATTATAGCTTTCTTTCAGTGATTATTCTAGCATTCTAAGTTCTGGGTTTTCTGGTAATTATGGGTTAAGCAGTCTTGTAGTTTTATATTTGATATTTTAGATGGCTGTACCCTCCATTGCAGTCCTCTATGTTGCGTGTTAAGCTGCATACACACTGAAAGTGATGTGTGGACCAGCAACTGTGGGGAGTGTAACTGCTGGTGAAGGAAGTACAGTTACTTACAGGTGAGCAACTGAATAAGATGCTAACAAATTTAAACTAAGACCACAGCAATATGCTAATGACCAAAGCTATCAGAAGTAGATTTTTGGGTCTGTGTGAGGGGAGCCTTATTCATTTGATCCTACATTGTCACCATGATTGCCAAACCTCCAAAATGGCAAACAACTTCATGTAACGTGGTTACATGGTCACATGTCTGCATGCTCAATAGACAATATCTCTCACTAATTTGTGTTTTAATTAAAATCTACATGACATTAAAGGTACTCTCTGTGTGTGTGTTTTTGCAATTTGACAGGACTCCTCAGAAATATGGAATTACACTATCTTTAATGTGTAAAAGTCAGCAGGATATTCTACTGCAAAGTTTTATTATATCTGAGTTTCGACCTCTCTAATGGTCTCTGAAGTTCTGCTGGACCCTTGCAGTTGAACACACACTTGAACATGCACAAGCAGTCACTTAATAGCGTGTGATTGCATCCTATATTTATCTCATGTGATTTGTCTCTAGGTAAATCTAAAGAGCCTGATTGAACCACTGTCAGTAAAACAAATGAGGAACAGTTACCAACTTTTCTGAAGAGCTCAGAGCTCAGGAAAGCTTGGATCAAAACCAAACGCTCTTGTTTCTCTTTTTTTGTTGCTTGTGTGTGTGTCTGTCTGGAAGCTGCAAATGCACCATAGACTCCTGCACGTGTATTGTTGACAGACAGTTATCGACCCTCTCCTCCACAGGTGTGCAGCTTAAGGCGACTCGAACACGGTCATCAACAGAAATCCATATCTCCCACTGTGTGTTTGCTCAACTGTGTTATTTGTGTTTATCTGTGTGGTGTGAGAAGCCTTCAATACTGCCTGCTTCCAAACAAAGTGCTCGTCTGCAGAACACTGGCAGGAGCTTTGGAACAGTTACCATTACAGTTATAACATTAATAATAATAACAACAACAATGATAGGTATTTGCATTTGTGCTCTGAACAATAATCAAAATCAGTCTAAAAAATAGTTTAAAAAGGAAAAGATCTCGACAAGGGACAAATAAAGACATTTCCATCAAAGCAAGTGTGGCATTAGTTCAAGAAGTTGCAGTCCCTGCAGATCAGCAGACCTCAGAAGACATCACCTTCCCAAACCTCCTACATCTGGTTATCAAGCATGCAGGGGAAGCAGTGTCAGCAGTGTCAGCAGTAATCTTTCTCTGTCTTTATTCACCTGTCTTATTCTATTTCCATGCAAAAGATTTAGGCGCCCATCTTCCTACACCTTTCTACTTACATTGTTTTTTTTTCCCAATCTCCACCCATCCAAGCTTTTCTGAAGAGATTTGTTGTCCACAATATAAATCTAATCTAATGAGAGGATAATATTGTTTCTTATTCTTATTTATATATATATATAT
>NW_005187403.1:501221-502466 GCF_000239375.1 Pundamilia nyererei | reverse complement strand
CATTAGACCACACCCCTTCTCATTACAGAGATGCACATCACCTAATATGCTTAATTGGTAGTAGGCTTTCGAGCCTATACAGCTTGGAGTAAGACAGCATGCATGAAGAGGATGATGTGGACAAAATACTCATTTGCCTAATAATTCTGCACTCCCTGTATATAGGAAAGAGAGAGAGGGAGATAGAAAAACATATATGTCTAGACCAGTCCATGTATGTCTGTGTACATGGACTGGTCCAGACGTGTGTGTGTGTGTGTGTGTGTGTGTGCGTGCGTGCGTGCGTGCGTGCGTGCGTGCGTGCGTGCGTGCGTGGGTGCGTACGCCTGTGTTTTTTCTCTTAAAGTAAGATGTTCTTAAGGGAAATCAAAGACTTGTCTGGCCAGTTGACTGTAGACACAGATGTGTCGTCATTTATTAAATCTCCGTTTCCTGCCTGGAGCTCCAGCACAGATGTGTCAACTGGATTTTATGTGTTTACCCTCATCACTTGGGTGGGGACATGGATTTCTGTAGATGTGTGCTGTTGTATTTTTCACAAACAAGCGCTCACTTGTGAACACACATGAGCAGAAAGAAAAGAACAGGGTATTCTGATGTTAATCACAAGTGGTAAATTCCACTAAAGGTCAGTTTGGCTGTTTTCAGTGACAGTTTTTAGCACTGATGAAACCTGATTTAAAAGGACATGCATGTGTATTATCTGTCCATATAGGCTGCAATTGAAATGAAGGAATAGATTTTTCTGTCAAATTCCTCTGGGGCTCAAACTAATAGTGCATTTTCATTGCAGTATCAATTACTTTTATCTATATACCGTATGTCAGAAAACAATTTTAAAAACTGCTGCTTAGAATTGAACACAGATCAAAAAGAAAATATTCAAATAACCTGCTTTAGTTTACTTATCCAAAACACATCAACTTTCCTATCAAACTTGACAACAAAAAGTAGCAAATATTTTTTAAAATAGACTGTTGCATTTCTGGTTTAAAAAAATGGAAGCCATTTATTAATTAATCAATAATTGACTGCACACTGCACACCTAACACAATCTAAATGGATGACCTCTACAAAAATTATCCACCTCACAGTTGGTATACATCCATCCATCCATCCATCCATCTTCATCCACTTTGTCCGGGGCCGGGTCGCGGGGGCAGCAGCCTAAGCAAAGAGGCCCAGACCTCCCTCTCCCCAGCCACCTCCTCCAGCTTATCCGGGGGAATACCAAGGCGTTCCCA
>NW_005187403.1:498305-500068 GCF_000239375.1 Pundamilia nyererei | reverse complement strand
GTGTGTGTGTGTGTGTGTGTGTGTGTGTGTGTGTGTGTGTGTGTGTGTGTGTGTGTGTGTATCTGAATCAAAGATAGGCTGCTGTTTGTGCTCAGATGGCCTCTAAACTTAATTACTTTCACTGTGAATGCACCAAAGAAATTGTTCTTACTGTGTGAGGTTTTAGGACATGGTTTATTGATTATTACTTCTCACTGTGTGTTCACAGATATGCACATTGTTGGACTTCAACAGATTGAAGTCATTATCATAGTGCCAAGGAAATAACACTGTTTGTGTGAGTCATTTGAGGTGTTGTTTTAGACTGCAGCACACTGTCTCAGTGTTGCTGTAACAAGCTGAGACTCTGCAGGCCTTTACACTAAACACTGGGGAGAGAGCGATAAAGCCTGATAGAAATTCTTCAATTAATTTATTGGCCAAATCATACAAGATAGTATTTAATTATGATGCTCAGTGTATTGAAAGCAAAAATTATTTTGTGTGCAAACTGCTGAAGAAGCCAGTAAATGAACATAAAAATATGCATCACATAAATAAAAACGAAAACTGTTTTTTTCAATGTAATTCAATTGTGGCATAAATTCAGAATAACATAACATTGTGTAAGTCATGGTACACAACGTAATCAGACTGTGTGCAAAAGAATAAAGTAGCCACTTTGATATAGCACAGTTAGTAAGCACTTGAGGAAAGTTGATCAATCCTCAAGGTTGCCATGCTTTAATGGCTGTTGGACTCTATTTAGGATCATAATTTACAAAATGAATTTTGTGCTTATTCAATTAGATAAAGATCTTATTGTTAAGAATATAGACTATAGACTAACCAGGAAACTGTTTACTGTGTTCATAAACCCAGGGATTTTTCTTTCATAGACTTTTATATAGCATATTTCAATTAGAGGAGTCACCCCCGGCTGGTCATTGGGACAAATACAAATGGATTTAGGCACTTCAGTGTTATCTTTACTTTTCAGACCCAGGACTAATGTCACTCCTTGCTTTCACCACAGAATACTCTCTAGTTTAAATAATGTTAGGTCCCAGTCACACAGGCATAGAAACTGCTTGGCAATCGCCTGTGTTCCCCAACCAGTTCCAAGTGTTTGCTGGAGAATGCTTGCCATCAGTAAAATTGATCCCAACAAGATATATGCTGGCACACTGAAAACCTTTTTGTGATTGCTTTGGTTGCTAGCAGATTGCCATAATCAGCCATAGTTTGTATGAAAGACGCCAACTAGTCTACAGGTAATCATCAACCATTCATTAAATTACTGAAACTGAAGAATGTCACACAAACTGGAAATGTCAACTGTTTGTCTTCAAATTATATACAATTTGAAATCTTTTGGTTTCTTATTGTCTAACATGCTGTTCTCTGTTTCTGGCTTGCATTTGTGCTGTTTGGTGGTTAGTTAGTGTTTGTAGAAAATTTGGTATCTTCCATGCAAATTGCAATTCCACTAGTCTGTGAGTCTGCTACTAAATCAAGCAATCAAAGAGGTTTTTGTTATGGCACCCTTTGCGATCAGTTTCACCCAGCAGTAGACAGCAATCTCCACCAACCACCTGCCACCCAAGTGGGGAATACATATTTTTTTGCTAGTGACTATAGGTTGCCAGGGGTTCATCAAGGCCTCTTGGCCTGCATGACTGAGGACTTACCAAGATAGGTGCACCCATATCTGGTATATATTTAAAGAAACTGCTGGACATTATGAACAATGCTGGGCATCCTCTGCACACGGCCATAAACAA
>NW_005187403.1:495675-497012 GCF_000239375.1 Pundamilia nyererei | reverse complement strand
TGTGCCCGCATTTGTAGGCCGATTACGTTACAGCGACACGACGAAGACTGACAAATGCGGCCGACAAATGCACCCTTCGTTTCCCCAGATTTGAAGGATGGGTCGGGTGTATACTTCGTGGCCCAACCTATCCCTGAATTCATAGCGCTGCCCTGCTCAGTTTCCAACAATGGTGGCATCTAGTTAGTTTTAATATTACTGTTATTATTCTTTCTGGGTCACAAAATAAACGTTTAGCATATTTTCAGGCCAGAATGTAGCTGTGTAAACTTCAAATATCTGCTCAGTTTATCAAGACACCACATATTTTCAAAAGCGCTCCGACGTTTTCGGAGACGTCTATTACCCACCAGCTCGATAGCTAGCCGGGGTTCAAGGCTCACTAGAGCCGTGAGAACACCGGACTCCCGGAAAATCGTTTTCAAACCCACCCCCGTCTTTTGCTACTCAGGTTAAACATGATATATAAGTCACTTAGATAACTTAAAAATGTTATTGTTTGGCTTTTTTCAGTATTTTATTTGTTCCTGAGTAAATCGGTTTGGCTGAGATTAAAGTTATTGTTTTTACACCACTGAATAAACGTCAAGCACACAACTGATTATCAAAAGTGTGAGATGCTCGAAAATATACTTCGGTGTCCTGTTATATTTTAGATAGCAAGGAGCAGACAGCTGAGTTTATTAAACTTCACCGAAACAATCTGCAAATTTCATTAAAATTTAATAAACTATCATCTTGTCTTTATTTTTAGTTAGCACATACCTTAAACATTTAAAGCTGTAAGCTAATAATAGTTATATAATTGCAGATGCATGCTGGTGCAATAACCTGTAGGTTTTACATCCAATGGATCATCATCATCATCATCATTTATTTATTTATATAGCACTTTAAAAACACACCTGGTAGACCAAAGTGCTGTACAATACTAATATGCACATAGTAATAGACATAGCAATAAAGTTAAAAACAATTAAAAAAATAAAATTAAAAATAAAAATTAAAAAAATAAATAAAATAAAATAAAAATGTCATTTACCCACAGAGTTAAAAGCCAGGGAATAAAAATAGGTTTTTAATAAAGACTTAAAAACTGGCACTGATGCAGCCTGTCTAATATGGAGAGGAAGGTTATTCCAAAGCATCGGCGCGGCAACAGAGAACGCTCGGTCTCCTCTAAGTTTCAGCCGTGACTTTGGGACCGAAAGCAGCAACTGCTCAACTGCTCAGCTGACCGAAGGGAACGAGTGGGGACGTGGGGCTTCAACAAATCAGACAAATAAACAGGTGCCAGACCATTTAGAGATTTAAAAGCCAATAAAAGGACTTTAAAA
>NW_005187403.1:482816-495027 GCF_000239375.1 Pundamilia nyererei | reverse complement strand
ACACCCCAAAGCAGAGGGGCCACAGAGGATGAAGCCGACCCCAACTTAACACAAAATGTCCTATTTAAAAGATAGGACTTTAACCACAAAAGTGCCGAACCAGTAATTCTAATCAGATGCATGATCTGATTAGTCGACTAATCGCACAAATAATCGGTGACTAGTCGACTATCAAAATAATAGTTTGTGGCAGTACTAGTGTGTGTGTGTGTGTGTGTGTGTGTGTGTGTGTGTGTGTGTGGACATGAGTTCTTATTTTCATGTACATGCAGGCATGAAGACAGCAACGAGCGAGCTTAAGATGAAACCCTCATCTTGATTTGCATGGTATTATGCCTGAAGAAGCTCTGTAATTAGCAGCATGAGGGGTGCTAGAAATCATTAGGCAGCTCAAGGAGCTATAAAAGGGTTTCATGTGTTAACTAAAGCAGAGTAATAATAGGGTTGCTAGAACCTGATAAAAGCTGAGGTGGTGGTGGCAGAGGGTCAGACTGTCACAGCAGGGTCTAAATAAGATGTGAAGGATGAGCTTTCACTCGTGGCGCCGCCAAGATGTGCGTGTCCTCCATTGGCAAGATTTTATTTGAGGTGGGAGGAGGTGATGCCTGTTTTCCTCACTTGTTTATCCTGCCTCCTTTCCCATTCTCCCTGAACTATCCCTTTCTTACCCAGAAATGACACCTTTATACAGCTGATTTGCAGCAGAAACAGAAAATAAAAACAGAATGTAATTTGTGTTTACAAAATGTAAACACAAATTACATTTTGAAGGAAAGCTAATTGCACAGACAGGATTATAGTTTCTATCAACATAACAAGGAAGTGATTAGTTACTGTATTTGGCATGTTAGACAATGCTTTTTCTTTTTCCAAAAATTATAACTGATATCAATTGAAACTGATCTTATTTTTCTGAATACATTTCTGGCTGCTCATTATCTTTTATGTAAATGGATGGACAATTAAAACTGAAAGTGTGAACATTTTAAGAATGTAAAAATGTAAGAATTTTTTCACTTATTTTACTGGCAAACCTACTTAAGATCAAATTGGTCTGTGTACGGTTCATGAAGTACATTTATTTTGCCACCTCTGGTCTACATGATTGTGTTCCTGTTTATTATAAGCATGTGAATTATTGTGTACCTTTTTTTTGTTGTTTGTTTTTACTGAATACTGATCAATGTATGTATGTTGTGCATGTGTGATTTCAGGCTGCATCTAGTGCTCTAAGCAGTCTGGGTCATGTGTACACAGCTATTGGTGACTACCCTAATGCACTTGCCAGCCATAAACAGTGCGTGCTGCTGGCACGGCAAAGTCAGTGCAAGCTTTCCGAGGCTCGCCAGCTAGGCAACATGGGTGCTGTGTACACTGCGCTGGGAGACTTCACCAATGCTGTCCAATGCCATGAGCAGCATCTGGACATTGCAAAGGTATAGTGGTAATGTAATATATTCATATGACATTACCAATATGTTTTTCTTTGGTTTTCATCTCTTAAAAGGTGCAGTTTTAATTTAAGCTCTGCATATTTTAACCATGACAAGGCGACAGTATTTCTATTTAGCCTTTGGTGTTTTGAGATCTGTGCTGCTATTTTGTAAACTTTTGATATTTTTTCTTAGTCCTGCCCACATTTCCACAAAAGATTTGACTAAATCTGCACCATTTTCTGGTAAAAGGATATATTACACAAAAGTATAGCCCAGCTAAAGCTTTAGCTGATATCTTTTTAGCATTACATTTGTTTGGGATATATAAGTTGTTCCTTCACATTCTGTTAATAGATTTATTTTATTGTAACTACTTAATTAATTCACAAAAAGCACCTCTTGACTGACCACAGTGAATTTTGGAGTTTATCTCAAAAGGTCATGCCTAAAAGATATAGTGGTTTGTTTTGACTCAGTTGAATAACCACTCTGCAGCTGCCACAAATACTCATCACAGCACCAAATTCAGATTAATCCACTGCTAGTCCCCCTGACTAACATTAACTAAAAGTTAGTGGCCAGAATTATGAATGCCTAACTCACTCACTAATACAACACTGGTTTTGATTTCTTCTTCTTCTTTCTTAGACATTCACACAACACATAGATTTACACAGTTTATATCAGGATAATGATTTCCTGAGAACCTAGCTTAAATAAACTAAAGGATCATTTTAGCAATATATTCATCTTTAACTGTCTGGGATAGCAAAAGAAAATATAAATGCCGTGATCTCTGTGGAAATTCCATTGCATGCCAATAAATAACCACAAAGGTAATTTCTTAGTGACGGTGAAATGGTGGTTTGTTTGGCAGAGTCTGGAGAACCGACGTGAGGAGGCACGAGCGTACAGCAACCTGGGGAGCGCTTACCACTCCCAGCGGGACTTTGACAAGGCCATATCGTACCATACAAGAGTGCTGGAGTTGGCCCAAGAGCTGGTCGACAGAGCAATTGAGATGAGGGCATATGCTGGTCTGGGGCACGCTGCCCGATGCATGCAGGTTGGTATATAACTATAAAGGTGTAGTTAACTGAAAAACAAATAACTACGAAATAATGAATCACAGTCTGATAAAAATGCATTGTTTTTGTTCGGTTCAGGACTTGGAGAGGGCTCGTCAGCACCACCAAAACCAGCTAGAAATTGCTCAGGAACTGCAAGACAGAGCAGCACAGGGCAGAGCCTCATCCAATTTGGGTAGGTTTGATGGAGGGTCATAGAGGGGTCACCTGGCTGGAGGTAATAGGTTTTTTAATTTGGCGTCTGAATCTGGGATTTTGTTGTGGGAAACTAAAATGGTATGCCTTTTTTAGCTTTGGTCATTTTAAATGGCAAATCTATCTTTTACTAACAGTAAAATCAAAGTATGGCAGGTTTGACACACTGTGGTACTCCAGAACCTGTTGACAGCTACTGTGTAACAAAATTAATAAAAAAGTAAACCGTTATTTACTTTAGGTCTTGAGTGGTTCACTCTCAGTGCCATCAATAGCACAATACTACTCTCACTTGGATGTGCACCTGTGTATCCTATGCAGCTGCAAGCATTTGATCAACTAAAACAGACATGTACACCTTTGGTTCCTGTCAACATTTTTTTCAAATAATAAGACTGCATCAATGCCATTCTTCCCCTTTTGGCAAACAACAGATTCAGCAGAGCTAATTTTCAGCTGCAGTCCTTAGCAGGTAGGTGGCATATCAAATGAATCAACAAAACCAAACAGATATATGTGGGCATAACTGAAAGACAGAAAGACATGTAAAATAAAACACATACCGTACAAGACAAAGAGTGGGCTTACAGTACAGACAAAAAAATAAATAGACGGAAATTTGAAATTGGCCAAAGGCTGGACCAGAGTGCAAAATATAACAGTGTGCTGGTGCACCACAAAAGGAAGTTAGATATTTTATTTACTTTTTTAATAGTAATAATTCACAGGCATAATTCTCAACAGCATCCATCCATCCATTCGCTTCCACTAATCCTTTTCAGGGTTGCAAGGGGTGCTGGAGCCTATCCCAGCTGTCATAGGAGGAGAGGCGGGGTACACCCTTGACAGGTCGCCAGTCTGTCGCAGGGCTAAACAACAGCAATGAAATTAACAACAATAAGATGAAATAGACAAATGTGGGAAATGTAATCAATTTGCACTGTTACCCTAGAACAGGGGTCTGCAACCTTTAAGACCCAAAGAGCCATTTGGACCCGGTTTCCACGCAAAAGAAAACACTGGGAGCCGCAAATACTTTTTGACATCTAAAATTAAGATAACACTGTATATATTGTTTTTTTACCTTTATACTTTGTATAAACAACTAAGGTGTGTTGCTTATGAAATCCATGAAGTGCTACAGAGAAAATCACATTTTATTTATGTAATTAACACATTTTGAACTCTTAAAGAAATATAACAAAAGGAAAGACACCAAGCTGAAGTAAAATGATCCATGTAGCAAACAAAAACTGTTGTGAGCCGCCACCCTTATATCGCCTTTGGGCTTTTGGAGCCTTGACCTGACTTTTAAAAACTAATTGGAAAAAAGCACTATGCTGCTGAAAAATGAAAAATAGATATTTACAAAATTCTGCCTAAATATGTACTTTACCTGGTTAATGTGTGTGACGGGGCGTGGTCTGCAGCGCCGCTGCAGGGGAGGCGGACCCACCTGAGGGGCACCCGCAATCACGCCTCGCCGCCTTAACGTCTGTGCTATCTATGCTGTTGTGTTGTTGTTGGTATGTGTCGGGCTGTGAGCTGAAAAGCTGCAGCCGGCTGTATGTGTACAGCAACCGTGTGTGAAAAGTGGTCAATAAAGAGATGCTGAAAAGCATGTTCATGGAAACATTGTCGGGTCTGCCGTGATATGTTTACAATGGGACTTCTGCTCCTGAACCTCTGCGCACAGCGTCTGCAAATTGGGGCTGTACGAAGTCACTTTCATCTTTACACAGGACTGTAAGCTGTCATCTGTGAGGCGTGAGCGGTGTTTGTTTTTAACATAGTTCACGGTGGAGCTGCTGACATAATGTGGATCCAAAGATCCATAATTGGCCTCGGTTGAAAGTCTCGATAAATGCACGGCGTTTTGGCGGGTACACCGGCTTCCGCGAGTGTGATGCTTATTTTGAGCGATGAAAAAATAATAGAATATAATTTTATTTTTATATTTCAATATTACAATAATCTTCCAATTTAGAACTACAAGTTAAAAAAGAGCTAACATAAATAAAATACACTTCAGCTAAATACTTCTAATTTATTTTCCCAAACCATGCAGAGCCGCACTATAGGGACTAAAGAGCCACATGCGGCTCCGGAGCCGCAGGTTGCCAACCCCTGCCCTAGAAGGTACATAGACGACAAGAGGGACGGTGTAAAATTGCTACTTCTATGCTTTGTACCTTAGAAAGAAAAGGAAAAAAAAACGGAGGGCCCCTGCCTCAGATGAACAAAAGAAGAAAAGGCTTTTGAAATTCTACAGTATGCCTTTAAATCACTAGTTCATATTCAGTTCATTCCATGATCTGGCATTATAGTCAACAGCAAGCGAGACACTGATGTGAGAGTGCTAAAAGTTTATTCACAAAGTATACACTCATTCAGGAAAGAATGATTGAATGAAAGATGATGGCTCTGGGATGGGATGGGTACCTCCTGTTTCCAAGATTGGTGGGGGTACTGGGAATGGGGGGCTCGGGTGGGTGCCTCCTGGAACTGGTCGTCATGTGCCATCGGGGGTGTGCTGTGGTGCCTGGGTCTTTGCTGGCTGGTGTCCCTTTTGGGCTTCGGGTCTGTTCACTTCCCTGTGCTGTGGCCCTTCTCTCTGGGTGCCCCTGACGCATCTATGGGTCTGCTGGGTTTTTTCCCACACTTCATGCTGATGTTTTGGCTTCTTGGCCTTTGCTATTGATTGCGACCACCTGGGTTTTCTAGGTGCATGTGGGTTCTCTCTTTGTTTGGATATTTGAACTCTGGTAATTTGGGTGATTTCGATGAGAGATGAGGTGTCCTCACAGGACAGTTTACCTCATTGTCTGGTCTTATCTGTGCTTGTGTTTTCATCCTTGATTAAATGTTTGGTTTTATGTGACATCATCCTCAAATCTGAAAGTCTTCACAGGCCCTCAGTTTGGTATGAAAAACCCTTCAAGTGATATAAAAAAATACAAAACTGCATCCTGTGTTTTATTCAGAAGATATTTAAGAAGCTTGATCCCTGGGAGAGACTGACTGGGCTCTTGTCCTGGGCTAGGACAACTCGGTCTACATCGATCTGTAACATTAAGTACACACAAAGCATTATTTGTTTGTTATATTGCAGACCTGTGTGAGTTTGCACTAGCTGTAGTGGCCTAGTACAACACGTAGATGCTGCAGTTTTGACATCTTGTTAAATCAAATTCAAGGATGGGAGCTTTATATCATGCGATGGTCCTGCTTCTTAAGGGCCTATCATTTGACTGCAGTAGCGTCTCTCTGGACAATCAACACTCATATTTTATTAAGTGGTTTCTGGTTTCTGCGGCCACAGTGATATCTGAGATGCTGTGAACCTGAATCCATCGCTGAATGGACAACTTGCCACGTTGTGCATGTATACGGCACTGTGCACTAAAAGTAAAGTGAGGATGCCATCTTAGATTTCTGGGGATTTAGACTGTCTCAATGTTTTTTATTTTTTGTTGACTTTTTGTTTTATTGTTTTGCAACTTAAAATAAAAGGGAAGCTAGAATTCTTCTTTCTGGTGTTCTGAACTGCAGCGCCCTTCTTCAATTCCTAAATTTGTTCAAAGAATGGAAATACAGTCATGGAAAAAAGAACAGACGCCATTTGACAATTTAAAGTTTTTTCATGGACACAAAAAATGTATTTGCTCATTACTAGGGCCATATTCCAGGAAAAAGAGTTGATAGTGGGAAATTTACACCATAGCTACACTCCAACTGCAAACCCAGCTGAAAACCCTACGACGTAACCTGATGTGCACCTCCCTAGAAATTAAACTACACCTCTCATTAAAATCGCCTGCAAAAATTGGGATTTTCAGCTACTTTTTTGCCATGCATTTTTTTTAAGGTATCAGTGACAGAATAACAATCATCATAGCAGTGTTCACAAATGTCAGGAAGTTAAATGCGAAACAGTTACTATCACTATCAACGTTAACTCAATAAGGAAAAAAATCTCTTCTATGGTTGTAAGAGAGCCATGAGTGAAGACTGATATTAGAACAAATTATAGGCTAAATGGTTACACTGAAGGGCATTAAAGAACAGTTTTTATGTAAATCTCAAAAATGAGCACATTAAGCGTTCACTGAACAGTTTATGCCAACATAAAGTGTTCCAAAAGTAGTTTTTTTATTTAATAAATGGTGGAAAATAAATTAACCCTCTGCAAATACCTCCTCTGATCAGACTTTGAAATGCCAAAAAAACTGCAGTCCTACATGAAGCTGGTTCCAAAAAGCAAATCACTCCCATGTTAAAATGCCAAACTTCACAATATTAACAAACACTATAATCTCTTCCAAATATGAGACCTTCTGGCTCCAAAAACCAACATGGCAGCAGGAAAAGAAATGAGGCCTTATAACGTAAAACCCAGAAATCAGAGGATAACTATATAATGGCTTTATCTATCTTTTATATACAGTCTATTAAACTCTGCTCAGGTAATATTGTGCGATTTCCACCACTCTTCTCACTTTATGTCACTGCAGAGCTTTTTTGTAGGCAAATGAGTGAAAATTGCTTTATTTTCTATCTGAAGTAAGTAAAAGGAAAACATGCATGCTGCAGTGGTTCAATAGATACTTTGATGTGTGACTATAGGCTACTGCTGAAGTCGCTGACACTCTCCTGACAGATGAGCTTCAGTCTGTGTTTCAGATCAATGATTCACATCATCATTTATGGATGATTACGGTTCTTTGACTCTGAATGCTGACTTGACAACCTTTCACTCTGCTCTCCTCTGATATTTTCTCTCCTCCTTTCCTCTTCTTCTGTTCTTCAATTTCCAACCCTAATTTCTTCCTCTCATTTCATCTTTTGTTTCATAATGATTTCGTCCCCTATTATCTTTTACCTTATTTTGTCTTTACACTCACTACATTTCCCATGTTTTCATTACTTCATTCTTCCTCTTTCTTTTCTTCCTGATTTTACTCCTTCCTCCCTTTCTCTCTGTGCATTCCTTATCTCCTTGCCATTCTTTTTTTCTTCTTCTTGTGTCTCCTGTTTTCTCCTTGCTGTGTTTTTTTTCTCCTGTTTTCTTGGGTTTCATTCTGTTTACTCTTAGTCCCCTCTTTTCCAGTCTGACCTTTCCCTCTTATTTTCTTCTTTCCTCACCTTTTTGTTTTCTTCTTATATCTCCTTCCTTCACCTCTTCCTTTCTGTATGAAACATGAAATTTGGAGATTATCTCAACCTAAATTAGACCATATAATACTTGTATTGTATTTTACATAGCAGCACCTTTAAAGTCCAAAAATAACTAAACTAGGGCAGTGTCTGGCTGCCCAGTGGAACTCCTTAGTGATCTGTGATGGTACCGTTTAAATCTTAATTACCCTTTTTCTTGTGTTGGTAGCACACCATGCAGTATCTTGTGTTATTGTATGTCTGCCTTTGACTGTGACCCAGTCCACAAATCTTGTCGCTCCTCTCAGGGTAGTCCCATATGAACGGACTCTTGTGGTTCATCCTGGCTAGGCTAGGTATCACAGTGACTTGATAGTAGGGGTATGATAGTATGATAGCCCCTTTCCTGAAGGCTACAACTGACACCAGTATGTGTCCACTGCTTGTGAAGCACTCCCGTGTTACTGAATCAACTTTTACTGACGATGCTCTCAAGCTGTTTCCTGTTGTTTGTGCGCTTTTTCTTGCTATGCTTTTCCCTTCCAGTGAGCCTTCCCTTGGTATGCTTTAATACAGCACTCTGCAGACAGCCTTTCTTGTGGAGAGTGTCAGTGTCTCTACATCTGGTCAACTGTTAAGTCAAGCAGTTTTTCCCACGACTGATTCTGTGTACTGAACTAGAACAAGACATATATGGAAATTATATTTTAATTTCAAATGAAAGATACTTACTGATTCTTTGCTACTATGGGCCTGAAGATATGGTCCATTACTGTAAGGGTACAGCGCTCATTTAAGGATCCAGAAGATGGTTTCCAGTATACCTCACTCGGTTAAGCAGGTGACCCATGTGCTGTAAGGCTGCTGCAGATGTCAATAAATGCTCCAAACCAGAAAGCAAGAAAAAAAAAAACGACCCAGAAGACATGTGTGAAGTAATTTCTTTGCCTACTTGAATAATAAATTCTTTATATTTAACTTACTCTCTACGATATTCCAAAATGTATGTGTGTCTCTCTCTCGTCTCAAGTTATTTGCTAACTTTAGCTAATAAACATGTATTCTTCTTTATGATGGTCGGACAGAAATAACTGCATATAGTCCATGATATGTAGCTCCTGACCCACAAGTTGCCACACCCAATTTCATTCACTGATGACAGAGCAATTTTTATCCTACTATGGAGAAAGGGGACTGTGGATCACCACTCTTCTCCTTTCTAATCGCTCTATGCTGTCTCAGCTGAATACCTGTCATCAGATCTCAGCTAATTTTCCACACCTCTAATCCTCGCAGCACTGCTGTCTTCACACTGTGTCCCCTCCACGCTGGGGAATCCCACAGAATCTGCAGGAAATCTACAGGCACCCTTACACCTCAGAGAAGTGTGGCTTTAGCTCAGAGGAAGATTGTGCATGTGCTAATGTGCACACCTGTGTTTGTAGAGTTTAGGAGGATGTGTGTAACTGTAACTAGTGATTCTAGCCAGCTCTGCAGGCTTCTCCGTAATCCTCTTAATGCAAGACCCCGATGAACAAGGTCTTCCTTTCTATATCACCAACCTCCTCCTCTTCCTCGCATAACCCGGTTTCTACATATTGTTGCCAGCAGCGTTTATGAGACCTTTTTAAATTCATGTACATTTACATTAACAATGTGACTTCATGTTTGTTTAAAACATTTAAGGTTGTTTGCTAGTTTGACAGAATAATTTTTTCTGCAGTTCACACCGAAAGTAATTAGCAAATTAAATAAGGAAGTGGTTTTTTTCACCAAATGTTTATTTTGTTTTCTCTTAGCTTTCATTGTTTTGAAAGTAAATCGTGTGCTATTTGCATTTCCTTCAACCTTTATTGTGAACTCCTTTGCATCGTTAGATTTGAGTGCTATAAGCTAAATCACCACTGATTACCTTTCTGAGTCATGATGATGGTGCTGATGAGATATCAGAGATGAAGATGAGGTGCCGATGAAGTATTGAATTTATATTTCAAATGCTTTTTTTAATAGTTGCAGTTCTTCTCATTGTATTGTGTAGAGACTGTAGAAGCAAGCGGAGTAAACTCAAATGCGTCACATCCATGGTTAAGTCAATGTATGGATTTGAGCTTCAGAATCTAAACCCACTTATGACATTTCTAGTCTTTGGATTGGTTTAAACACTATTCTTTACGACCAAATGCCAAGACGTGACCTTTACTTACAATGCACTGTATGTCATTTAAAATTGTGGCATCAGCAAGTTCTCCAAGTCATAACCAGACCTTTTTTTAACCATTACCCCCCCATATATGTTTTTGTTTAGGATAAACAGAGAACAAGAATTTGCAAAAGATGATTGATATGAGAAAAATTATTTGAATTAAAACTCATAAAAACTGTTAATTATATTTTTATAATTATAATAATAATAAATTATAATTATGTGTCAGAAGGTATGATAAATACTAAGAAAATCTGAATTTTATAGCACCATGCTTAAAGGGGGCCCACTATGCTTTCCCTTACACTTAATATGACAAAAGAAGTATTGAAGTAGTAGTTCATTTATTTTATATGTAGCATATTGAATATGTTATATAAGTATTGGGTTCAGTGAGTGTACCAGGAATCCCTGTTAATAATAAATAAATAAATAAATATATAAAAAGAACTCAGACTTCCGACTGCACTGAATGCTCCATTTCTGGCAGTTTTTTGATACTCTTGGCACTGCATGATTTCAAAGTCAGGACGTCATTGTTGGGGCTTGCAGAGTAAAGGAATCAGATCCAGAAATAACAAAGTATGTCTTTTATTCAGACTGGGAAAGTCTGAATAAATTAACAAAGAACAAAATGAAGAAACATTATGGAATCACTTTTGGATCTAAATATGCAAGAAATTAACTTAAAATATTAACTGAAATTTAATGCAAACCATGAAAAACAAAACTAACAATAGAATGTTAAGGCAATCTAAACTGGTAGCCAAAGCTCCATAAATATGAATCCAAAAACTCCCAAGCAACTTTTAAACCAAAACCAGGGACTTTGGCAGTCATAGAAAGAGTATGACTCTGTAACCTTTGGATTTGTGAATTATAGATATGAAATCAGCTTAAAGTGAAAGCATCTGTCTTATGAGAAGTGTAACATCATGCACAGAAAAAGTCACTCCAGTTTCTTCAAACTCTGTCTCTGTTACGTCCCCTGTTAGATTCAGAAATAAATCCTACTTACAGGTGATCTGCTGCTTTTGTTGTATTTAAGATTGAAATTAACTGCAAGGATGCAAGTTAGGCTGTGGACTTCCACATGGAAGAGTGGGGGTTCCATATTAGCAGCTAAAACTCAAGAGGCTTAGAATAGAGGAGGAGAGAGCTATTTTAAAAGGTGGGTTTTTGTTGTTGTTGTTTTTAGGAACCCTGCCTGCACCCCTATCAAGGATGTGAATCTTTTTTTTAAATGATGATTTAGTCAGTCAATATTTTTAACACAATCTGTAAATCTTGATTTTGGACTGTTAAAGTCACACATTTGAAAAGTGTTTACAGTAAGAAATGTAGAGATAGAGGTGGACATGAGCCAAGGAGTTGGGAAGGATGGCTCACAGTTTACACTCGGTGGATCAGACCCCAGTCATCTCTCTCATTACACAGTCTGACATGAAGACCACATGTGACTTCCTCCATCTGGTGTCTGGATACCCCTCCGTATCCCTTCCTCCCCACTTATAACCCCTTCTCATCTGTTTTCCCAATGTGACTTTATTGTAGAAAAAGCAGATTTTATATGAGGCCTCATTTCAACATTTCTCAGAGCAGTTATAAATTATTCTGGCGCAGTGTAATTATTGTCTTTGGAAATAGAAGACTTCCTATGGATGGCATTATTAGGATTTCTGTGTGAAAAATTCAGGTTACTCAAACAGTTTAATGAAGGGAATCACAGGAAGAATGTAGGTAAAAAGTTTTGCATTATTGTATTAATGCATTAACATGCATTATGTATAATAAAACAGGGTCATGTTTGAACAGTTTAATTCATTTTACAACGTTTATTGCCCATTTTCTAGAATTGTGCTAGCTGTACCCTCTGTCTTGTAGAACATGTACATGTAAATCTTGAAACAGAACTTGACTTTGGCCCACGAATCTCCACCCCAAAACTCCACACCTTTTCTTCTCACTCTAGCTTGCATTTGAACACTTGCAACCATGACTTTACCTTCTTCAACTGGTATAATGGCAGAAAACCAGTTAACAAAAGTTATTGTTTTAGTTGACCAAATTCACTAGAATATGGAATCTGTATTTCCCTGTATTGTGGTGTGATATGCCAATGCTACTACTAA
>NW_005187403.1:481722-482796 GCF_000239375.1 Pundamilia nyererei | reverse complement strand
TTAACAAAAGTTATTGTTTTAGTTGACCAAATTCACTAGAATATGGAATCTGTATTTCCCTGTATTGTGGTGTGATATGCCAATGCTACTACTAAGCAAGTTCGACACTGTTAGGCTTTTTTTGCGTGAGCTGGTGTGATAAAAATAAAATGCCATAGATACAGTGACAGGTATCATGGTGGTGGTTTTTAACTTTATTAACTAAGGCTTTCTGCTTCAGGATCTGAGATAAAGATCTGACTATTTTTCCACACAAAATAGATCGCCTACACCAATCTGAGGCATTATCAGAGTAATTGTCAAGGTCCTTGGTCAGTGACCCAGTGTTTTGTGTATTATTATTGTTATTCTATGATTTCTTCGTTGTATATGACTTCTAGTGTTCTGATTTCTGTTTTTGTATTCTAATTTTGTTCCGGTGTCCTCGTGTTTAGTATAGGTTTAGTTCTGTGCCCAGTCTGTTTCCTGTTTTACTTTGAAGGACAATGTATTCTGTTTTGCTTCCTCCCAATCTCGTCTTCGTACTTAATGTCAGCTGTGTCTCCCAGGTGTTTGCCCTTTGCCCAGTTCCTTCTGTATTTAGTATCTGCGTGTGTTCCTGTTTGTCGTTGCATCGTCCCTCATACTTGCCTGTGTGTTCTGTTTCAGGCTCAGTTTCTAGCCTTCCCAGTTTAGTTTCTGTTTTGACTTATGTCAGCAATAAAGCTGAGGTCTTTGAGTTTAATTTTCACATCCACAAGTCTGCATTTAGGTCCTACTTTCCTGCCTGCCGCACACAGACCATGACAGTAATGTGTTATTGAGATATGAGAACAAAGACAGGAAGTTGAGGCCCAGGTGACACACACAGAAGAGCATTTACCAAAATAAAAGAAAGTAGAAACAAGGAAGGGCACCTACACACATACAAAACACAGAAACACAAATTAAAAAGAAACACAAGAATACAATGAATACAAGAAACGATATCTGTATAAGTCAAAATAGAGACTATAACACAACATATATTATAAGAACATGGGGAGTTTACTTGTGAACCTCTTCAAAGACCAATTGTTTAAAAAAAGAAGAAGA
>NW_005187403.1:444552-481702 GCF_000239375.1 Pundamilia nyererei | reverse complement strand
CAAAATAGAGACTATAACACAACATATATTATAAGAACATGGGGAGTTTACTTGTGAACCTCTTCAAAGACCAATTGTTTAAAAAAAGAAGAAGAAAAATTGTCAGATTTGGGCTGTAATGGAAATGTTAACAGCCAGCTTTCACTTTGAATGTAACCTTACTTCTAGGGGGGGGGGGGTGTTATTCTACTTTGTATTAATATGCCACTATAGGGCAGGCATAATTATAATTTTTTTCTTTCAATCTCCTTACAATCAGGCTTTTGGCATACATTTAAACAGGGGTGCATATAAGTGGTCCGCAGGTGCACATTCGCTGTCAAAATAAAAGACGTGCACCAGATAAGAAGTTGCAACGCATGTTTGCGTACATAAGATTTTCTGGAGGAGGACAGACATTTGTTTAGAACTCTTAAAGATGTCGAAGAAGCAAGCTCCTTTAAGCAATTACTCTGGTGTTCTTCCACCTCCAAAGAAATGTCCAAAGGAGTCCAAACCACAAAAGAAGCGCGTATTCTCAGAAAAGTGGTTGCAGGAGGTGAGCTGGCTTCAAACAAATGATGAACGCATAGAGATGTGGTGCAGAATATGCCGTGAACATCCCACTCTAGCGGACAAAAACAGTGCCTTTTATATGTACGCAAATGCGCGTTGCAACTTCTTATCTGGTGCGCACCCCTGCATATAAATCACACTATATAGCATTAAGAGGGAAGATTACAGCTGTTCTATGTGTGTGTGTCTTTTGTTTTGAATCTTGATTGAAATGTGTTTGCTGTGATGGAAAGAATAACATAAATCATTCAAGGAAAAGTCATTGCATTGACTTTCATTGTGAGCAATTGTAGGTTTCACGTCTGCATTCAACTTTAAGCAGGACTTTACTGATGAAGGTAGAGCTCAATGTACAATGTGCATGGTTTTTATATGCCAAAGCAAAAATATGCCAATGAAATATGGTAAGATTTAGATTTGTGCAATGTTTGGAATAAAGTCTTACAGAGGAACTCATGTGCTCATTTTCTACTCTGCTCATTTGTTTTTATTAGCGGAATTAAAAACACAACATTTATTTAAGGTCATCGCGTGTCTTGTGAGCAAATGCTTTTGCATATTCGTGGTGTTTCCTCCCTTAAATGAAATATCTACTTTGCAAGTATTGCAAGTTGCCCTGTTGTCATCCGTTCTCGTAAAGTATAACCAAACTTTTGAGCGTTTGAGCCGCCATGTTTCCTGCCAGGTTAATGACGCTCCGCAACGTGGTGACATCATTTGGGGCGACTGGAATTGATAAGGGAATCGTTTGCAAAAATGACAAACAATTCCAAGGAATTGAAACGGTGGGAACCGGTTCTCAACAAGAACCGGTTTTCGATACCCATCCCTAATTCCATGTTTACAAAATTACCATTATGAATCTTATACTGGGCTTTAGTGCAACCCCAAGTTCACCCATTGTGTAAAACAAGCCATTTCAGTTCCCTTGCACCTCCTTTTTAGCCAACGTTCTTTTGACTGGCTGCTCCTCATAAATAAAAACATGAACAGCAAGTGGGCAGGGATTCTGTATGATCCAGGCTCTTTGGCTGTGATTCCAACCAGAGAGCCTGGATTTTCACTCTTATATCATGCAGAATAGAAAAAAACTGTTCAAAACATGGCTCAAAAGAATTAGTTATAGATACACTGATCTCATTATTTGCAATATGTGGCCATATCCACAGTTTGAGTATCCAGCACTGTAGCAGAGTGTATCACAGAAAATGAAGAAAAAAGCAAAGTAGGTACATTTTAAATTGCAAATAACCAGTGTGCACAGTTGTCAGTTAAATGCAGGAGGGTGACAAGTACTATATTTTGGAGTACAGGAAATAACTAGCATAAAATGTAAATTTTCATTCTCCTCTCTTGTGCCCCAAGTTTCTTCCTTAACTATTCTCTCTCACAACTTTTGTCTGTTCTGGCTCCATAAACTGGGTTGTTGACAGCAAAGACACATCATGACAGAAGAAGTTGGGAAGGCGACTGGGACTTAAGTTTTCCCAGTTCTTTTTCCCTGGACAGAGAGACTGATTTCTGCATATGTTATACTAAAGTTTGAAGAGACACAGCAGCAGATATTATTAGATTTGTTGAATTTCCCACTGTAGCTTTTTAATTATTCACCACTCTGCTCAAAAAGGATTTTTTACAGTTCAAGAAACCATGTGGGCATTTATATTCACCACCATACAGATGCTGCATATTTATAACTCCTAATGTCATTTTGGGAATTTACTCTGTTCATCATGCTCCCTACATGTGCAGTAATTGCTGTTTGATGAATCCTACAAATCCAAACAGCGCTGGATAAACCATTCTACAGAGCTGTGGAGACTTGAGACTTGGAGACCAAAAAAATCACAAAACTGAGGATTTAAACTTCACTTGTCTGACTTCCTTGAGCCTGGACTTTAAAATTCCCCTATGTCCATGGAAGATTTTTCTGGGTTTTATGACCTTGATCCTCCGAGATGTGGGTGATCAACAATAACTGTATGCTTTCAGAATATGTAATTTTTGTTCTTCTTAAAAAAACGTTGCCTCCAGTCTTTGTGGTTTGGTGACAAAGGAAATAATCATTTTAACTAACACACCTAAATATTGATTTTATTGGAACTGGAATTATCAAAGAGTTGTCTGACCACTTCAACATTACAGCTTTTTGCCGTGGTGACCATTTTTGTATACAAAGTCCATTCCTCTTGAAATGGACATTTGGAGGAGTTTAAATGATGGGGCTAGGTATTGTGCTGTTTTAAATGAAACAAGTTAGAAACATAAAATTAAGATAATTCTTGGAAAATCAATCATTAGGATGGACTTGCCAGCCAGAGGCCAGAAATTGAAATGAACTAGCTTTATTTTAATACGAGCATTACCTGATACAGCTTGTAGTTGGCATGCTACAAGACTTCCTAGATTAGATGTATTACCTGGGCGCTTTGCATAGACTTTGTTTGTCCTATTGAAATGTTTTTGTCCATGCCACTTGCTAAAACATATGGTTAGGATTAGTGTTGTGACTAAAGTTGAGAACATGACCGATCACAAGAACGTTCAAATGTTGTATGCTAAAAGAGATTAAACTTGGAGTTTACCTGCATCTTAATGGTTTCCTTGTTAGTTCAAAAGTTTGTGTTTTTGCCTCCTCTCATCTCCTATCACAGGCATCATACACCAGATGAAGGGAGAGTATGACACTGCGCTAAAGTTCCACAAAGCCCACCTGTCCTTCGTCCAAGAACTTTGTGATTACGCTGCCCAGGGGAGGGCCTATGGCAACATGGGCAATGCCTACCATGCGCTTGGCATGTACGACCAAGCAGTCCAGTACCACAGACAAGAGCTGCAAATCTCTCTGGAGGTAAATTTTATGACCCTTTTCAAAAAACATGTGGACGATTGTGTGGAAAGCAGAATCACGATGTGTCTTTGTGTTATCAGGTGAACGATCGTCCATCTCAGGCATCCACGCACGGTAACCTTGCTGTGGCCTACCAAGCGCTGGGTGCTCACGACCGAGCTCTCCAGCACTACCTGCACCACCTGACCATTGCACGAGAGATGCGAGACACTCAAAGTGAAGCAAGAGCCTTAGGTAAACCTGTCAAGAGATAAATGCACTTGAGTTGAGTTAAATGAAACATGAAAAATATTGCTCACCGTTATTTTCTTTTGCAGCAAACTTGGGTAACTTTCACAGCTGGAGAGGTGAATATGCTCAGGCCTTGCCCTACTACCAACAGTACCTGGTTTTGGCGCCAGGTTTGCAGGACCTCGAAGCAGAAGGCAAAGTTTGCCATAACCTGGGTTATGCTCACTACTGTCTTGGACAGTACAGAGATGCTGTCAGGTCAGAGACTAAATAAATCTTACAAAACTGAACTTCATATAATGAAAATGACCCCGTTGGCCTTATGTCGAAAAACATGTGTTGTGTTTTCCATACATACATTCATCCATCCATCCACTACTCCTCCACATCGAAAGGAGCCAGCTGAGGAGATTTGGGCATCTGACTTGAATGCCTTCAGGATGCTTCCTGGCCAAGGTTTTCAGGCATGTCTTACCAGGAGAAGGCCCTGGGGCTACATCTCTTGACTAGCCTGGAAAGCTCCCATGTTCCTCAGATGAGCTGGAGGAGGTAGCTGGGGAGAGAGAGGTCTGGGCTTCTCTTTTTAGGCTACAACCCCCGCAACCAGGTCCAGCAGCAGAAAGTGGATGGACGGATGGATGGATGGATGTTAATGAGACTTTAATTTCTCATTTTAAGGATTTGTGCTTTTATATTACATCGAAACAAGATGCACGATAAAAAACAAAAGTTTTAAATTTTCCAGGTATTATGAACAGGATTTGGCCCTGGCTAAGGATCTCCAGGACAAATTAGCACAGGCAAAAGCCTACTGCAACCTTGGTCTGGCCCACAAAGCACTGGGGGAGTACAACAAAGCAGAGGAATGTCAGAGATATCTGCTTTCTTTAGCACAAGCCCTGGACAACACACAGGTCACCTGTTAATTATGTTTTCATTTCATAAACCTTGAAATTCTGTCTTTTGCACAAAAAGAGGTTGTTAATCAGTATCTGTGTGATTATATTTGTCAGCAGGCAGTTTTCAGGGCCTTTGGGAATCTCGGTGATGTGTGCGTGTGCCGGGGTGATTTTCCAGGAGCTGTGAAGTTCTACCAGCAGCAATTAACCTTGGCTCAGAAGGTCAACGATCAGAAGATGGAGGCTGACGCCTATTCAGCACTTGGTTCAGTTCACAGGTGATAAACTGGTTAACCAGTGTTTTAACCACAAACAGTGCATGTAAAAAATGAACAAATGAATGTGTTGTATTGTTTTAAAACCTAAGTTTAGTAATATAGCCATTCCTGTTTATTGGAGGCAGTCGAAAGTTTGTAGAGCTAAAATATTAACTTACCAGATCAAGCTGCAGAGATTGTGCTTCACAAAAGCAGAAATTTAGCTGCTAATTAATGCTTACATAAAAGAAACAAAAATCTGCACAATATTATTACTATGTACTTTTCAAATGATGTTAAATATTGTTGTGTTATGATCATTTTATCTGCTCCCATATGGAAAAGATATATATAAATCTTATAAAGTTTGTATCTGTCTTGTGTGAAACTTGTATGAAAAGCATATAAGAGTGAAAACGGATATAAGATCCCTTGAAAAATTATATAATGAAACTTGTATGTTTTGGATACTTACTAAAACAATGTATGAAAGTAATGAGAAAGTGGCCACTTTCATGAGTAATCACATATAAGTTTTTACTATTTCTTTTCCATATGGGCTAAACTATAATCAAATATGAATAATTAATATATTGGGGAAAGCTCAGCTGAGTTTATGGAGGCAAAAGGGACATCGGTTTGAGAATGTATTTATTTACCTTTATAAAGCCACTTGCTTGTAGACCATTTTCTTTGTAATGCCTGCTATTTACTTTGGAGTTACAAAGAAAAAGCCTGTTTCCAAAAACATGTGAGTTTAAAAAGTCTCAGCCAACTGACAAGAGATTCTGTGCCAATTCTCAGCAGTTAATAGAAGTGTTCTGTGCTTTCCACAAATTCCTATGAATAGTAGTTAATTTAAACTTACAGTTCAAGGTGCAGCTTACTAATTAAAACCTCAGTTTTCCCAGAGTTGGTCCATTTAAGCTTGGTACTCCAAGAAATCTTTTATCCACAATAGTTTCCTCTGTCCTTCCCAAAAACTGTACCTTTTTGCATACTGGGCACAGCTGGAAAACTAATTATTAATTTAAACTGTATCTTTCAATAAAGCATATCTTTTAGTATTAACTTATTATTAAGTTATAAACAAAGAGAAGTAACATATAAGCATCCATCCTTTGCAACAGACTGGCTCTAAAAATAATAAACCACATGAAATATCATACTATACAAAGGACACCGGGTGTTGGCTATAACTAATGTGTGACTTGCTCTAGTTCCCTTGATTCATCTTAATTCAGTGTTCTTGCACTTTTTCCCACCTAGGCTTCTCCGCCAGCTGGATACGGCCTTGTCGTTCCACAGCCAGGAGTTGACCATCCGAAAGGATCTAGGTGATCAGCAGGGGGAGTGCCGTGCTCTTGGCCACCTAGCAGCTGTTCATATGGCCTTGGGAGACTATGCTACAACTTTCCAGTGTTATGAGACCCAGCTGGGCCTGGCACAGGGGCTCAGGGATGCCCGTTTGGAGGCACAGGTCCATGGAAACATGGGCATCACCAAGATAAACATGGGATTGTTTGAGGAAGCTATTGGTTATTTTGAGCAGCAGCTGGCCATGCTGCAGCAGCTAAGTGGAGCTGAGAGCATGCTAGACAGAGGCAGGGCCTATGGGAACCTGGCAGACTGCTATGATGTTTTGGGAGATTATGAGGAGGCTATACAGTATTATGAGAAGTATCTGGCAGTGGGTCAGAGTCTCAATCATGTCCAGGACCAAGAGAAAGCCTACAGAGGACTTGGCAATGCGCACAGGTAGGTGAAACTAAAATCAAATTGAGAACAGTTTTAGTTCAAAGTTAAACCACAAGAGGTTATGGCTCAGACGATACCCTTCTATACATGCATTTGATAAATTTAATACAGGGCACACTATTAGGGTACTGTGCATCTGCAAGCCACTTTGCAAACCACCTCCAAACCAGCTCTTCTTTTCTTGCTGTATCTTCCTGTTACTGATGCTTGCACTGTTCCATTCAGAAATAAAAAAGCATTATGTGTGATTTAAATAAAAATTCTGTTTCTAGAAACGTACAAGGAGATTGCACTTGCTGTCCTGATACACAGTGTTGTATGAGGGGGCTCATGAGGAGGTGGAGAGTCTAAGTCTGCCATGACCCATAAATCCTAATTGGCCAAATTCATTTGAAATGAGCAAGGCTGAAAAAATCTATAGTGTGTTTAATTTAAATATCACTATCAATTCATTTCAGAACTTAATTTTATAATTTCCTGTCTTGTTTTTTTGTTTTTTTTGTTTCTATTACTGAAATAAATAAAATTTGCATTTAAATTTTAAAATGATTCTCCATAGACCAACTGCTTCTCTTCCTTCTTTCCTTCTCAGCTAACTCTAGTAAGAGGATAAATAAAATTAGGAAATTTTTCAGGGTTTTGAAGTCTCCCTGGATTTCCCACTAAATGTAGAAATAAATTCAAACCTACAGTGCTGCAGACTTCTGTTTACATCAGCGTAAAAATGTACGTTGTGTTCATTTATGTTCTATCCTATTAGTTAGGATACACCTTTCTAATACAGAATAGCATTCATGCAAGAGTTTTAAATGAGCATTTCTTGCCACAAGCATTTTATACACATTTTAATTAGAGTCATAATAAGAATAAATACAGTCAGAACTCTGCAGCGTATTAAAAGCAAAAAGCCTTTTTTCAGACACATATCCCACGGTGGGCAACTCTCATATGATACAACATAAGTAATGCTCACTGACAGAAGAACAAGGCTTACCGTTGGGTTTACTTTATCCAGCTGTTGCTCCTGCTGTCTGGAGTGTGAATGAAATGGTAATGTAGAGTACAGATTTATAACAAACCTTCGTAGACTTTCTTTCTCTGAGTTTTTCTCTGAGTAGATATAAAGAGAAAAATGTTTTGTTAATATGGACCAGTTTGTCTTCTTTTCTTTAAATGTTGCAGAAACAACAAAAACAGGAGGCCTGCTTTCAAGAACAAGCAAAGTGCAGAAAAAAATGCATTATCATACCAGGTCTTTTTCCTCCCCTTTTTGTTCTCCTCCCTCTCCTACTTCAGGTCCATGGGTAGTCTCCAGCAAGCACTGGTGTGTTTTGAGAAGAGGTTGGTAGTAGCTCATGAGCTAGGTGGTGAAGGAGAAGGTAAGGCTCAGGCTTATGGAGAGCTGGGCACCTTACATAGCCAGCTGGGCAACTATGAGCAGGCCCTCTCTTGTCTGGAGCACCAGCTTAACATTGCACGCATAGCAGGGGTAGGTTTTCACCAGCAAAATGTTCTTGTTTCTGTTTCATATTTTGTTTTGCCCTGCTGAATATGATAATTAATATGGGGAGGGGGGGTATATATTAAAAACACATAATGCCCATAGAATGAGGTAAACTCTGTTTGAACTATCAGGATAAATCCCTGGAGGCAGAGGCAAGCAATGCACTTGGAGGTGTCTATCAGTTGATGGCAGACAACGAGACAGCTCTACAGGTCTGTATCACATTCATCATTGTATGTGCAGAGGATAACCCCCCTTGTTATGAAATGTCTTTAATTATACTGATTAACAGGGAAAACAGAATTTATCAGTTGTCAAGTCTCTCCTCTAAGCAACCTAATTTTTCCTGCTGTAGTGGCACCAAAGGGCTTTGGATATAGCAGAACAGACTGGATGTGTCAGGGGCCAGGGTCGAGCCTATGGCAACTTGGGACTGACCTACGAAGCTCTAGGGAAGTACGAACGGGCAGTAGTCTTCCAGGAGCAACACCTGAGTGTTGCAGCACAGACCAATGACCTGATAGCAAAGACTATGGCCTATGGAAGCCTGGGGAGGACACATCATGCACTGCAAAACTACGCGCAGGCTGTAATGTATCTACAGGAGGGTAAGACATTAGCTACAACAATTAATAGTGAGCATGATGATATTGCAGTTGCTGTGTTTATGTATGAAAGTTTAAAAAGAACAAACCCCTGGGATCCAAAGATACTGGGTATAGAGGCATGGCAGCTTTGATTCACAGCTGTCCCAAGCAATCAGTGTCATTATATCTCCATTATACCATTTTTCTTGCTTCCAGAAGTATTATTTATAACAGTATAACTTCAGACAAGTATTGCTTGTTTGATGTTCAAATAGTTTAACATTTTAACTTTTATTGGATGTTGCACTGCCTCTATTAAGAGATATAAAATAATATTAATGAAAATGAATTAAAATAGAGAGCAGAGATAACTCTGTATGTAAATAACTCTAAGGGCCTAGTCCTCACAGTCAGTCAGAAACGCCTATGCTTCCCACTTTTTTTTCCACTCACTTTAATGCACATGCTTTCACTCTTGTATATGTTTAGAGGCCACTAGAAATAGGTGTAAATGTGCAAATGATAGTTGATTTCAACATAACCTAAAATAAGTCTTCAGTAACCCCAAGTTGCTCTTTTCTATCAGATTAAATAAGCACAACTGCTTAAAATTAAGGGGGAAATATCACAGCACTGCATGTAAATAACAGACCGTGTAAGACCTCTTGGACAGTGTGAAGTAAGCCATTGGTTTCTATATTTGATTTTTAAAGCATAAAGTGAACACCATAAGCAGGTGGAGCAGGCCCCACCAGCGTCCCTTGACCGCATGGGCGAGGGAGGCGTCCCCCATGCCGTTCAAGAGGTCAACGCGTGGGAAGGACCCGGTCAACCCGAGCCG
The DNA here is from genome assembly GCF_000239375.1 of Pundamilia nyererei. Classification (NCBI taxonomy): domain Eukaryota; kingdom Metazoa; phylum Chordata; class Actinopteri; order Cichliformes; family Cichlidae; genus Pundamilia; species Pundamilia nyererei. The sequence continues at coordinate 472,219 of NW_005187403.1, read as the reverse complement.
GAAATTTCAACTTTATTCTCAAAATGATCAATAATTTTTTATTTTTCTTAATGTGGCCCTAATACTCCTTCGTACATTTGAGATCATAAAAATGGTGGTCGTGATTTTCAGAAATAACTCTCTAGTGTTCCCACAATGGCTGATGGTGTGATTTTCATTGGTTGGTAATATATAGAAGTAACATTGATAAGTGTGGTATTTGTCCAAAACTACTTTTTAACTGAAACGTGATGCACTGAGGACACTTAGAGAGCTGTCACTACTAAACGTCATAGGTATTATAAAGAAAATAGGTCCTGGGAGCACGAAAATTGCTGCCTATGGACACAGCCCCCAATGCTCAGTCCAATTAAGTTACCCACTTTTCTGGTGGATGACAAATCTTAATTGATTAATTGCTCTGTTGCTTTGCTAGATAGGCAGGGTAGTGATAAAACTAGTTACAATCATAGGGTTTAACATATTCCATTAATACTAACAGTAGTCTTTACAGAGTTGTAAAACTTTAATTTAAAGGAAATTTGTGGGGTCTGTGTAACCATCTTTTGTGGTCTTGGGTGTATATTTTAAGGAGACAGAATTATTGGGATCATTATTATTATTATCAGACCAATTGACACTGATTTTCAGTCCAGTTCTTGTCTAATTTGAGATAGTTTTTTCCATATTTCCCTTCCTTAAGAATTGCCTCTTGATAGTTAGCATCCTTTTTTTTTTCTTTTTTTTTGTGTCCCGTTTGGATCTTTAGCCATCAGAATTGTTGTCTTAAGGCCAAGAAAGATGCCAAGCGGATTTATTTTTCCAAGTGGATCATCATGGCCTTGCCATATTGGTCCATTTGATTGACCTTTATTATAATTATGAATTTATTTTATTTTCAGTTGCTACAAACGGGACAGACATGACTGGGGGATAGGACAGGGAGAAAGAATGAAAGAAAGAGAGGGAGAGAAAGAAAACCAAAGGGGAGAAGAGACGGTGAGAAGGGGGGGAAGAAAGAAAAAAAAACAAAAAAAACAAACAAAACACCTGGATCACCTGTATGGAGAAAAAAAACAGAAGAGAAAGCAAACAACAAAGAGCAACATAATAAAAAAAACAGCACCATCACAATAAACTAGCTAGCAGTAGATATCAGTAGATACTAAATAATAAACGATATTGTGCAGCACGCAAGATAGACAGCGCACAATGTGCTTTGAGGCAGCAGTCAAGAAAGCTGTAGTCCGCGTCTGTGAATACCCGTGTGTACACCTGTGTGCATACCTGTGTGGATCAGCATGCTTGCATTCCAAAGGTTTCTCCATGTAACGATCTGCTAGGGAGTGTGGGGAGTCCTCCAGGGTATGAAGCAGGTATGGAGGAGATCAAAACTCCAGACATCCAGAGGCCCCCCAGAACACAAGAGACCAAGGAAGACCAACAGAGGGGCAGCCGCGCCACTGTCCCAGTAAGAGCTGAGGAGAGTCCCAGATGAGGGCTCACTCAGCAGCCACTGAGCAGAAGCCAGGGGGAGTTGCAGTGACGCGCCCGTGAGCTCCGCCGGCAGCCAGCTGTGCCTGAGTGACCGAGCCCCAGGCCGAGAGGCCGGGGGCACCCCACCTCTGAAGTGGCCTGAGCGAGCCCCAGGCTCCAGGCCCCGATAAGCGGCCGCCAAGGAGTGAGCCGGTGTGTACGCCCATCCCCAGACACAAAGAACCACCAACGCACCGACACCTGCCACTGGCAGGGGAAGTGGTGGGGGGAGAAAGGCCTCCAAACCTTGGAGGGCCTGAGATGTCCCCAGAGAGGTGGCGTCTGATACCCAACCTGACATATAGACACAGACATACGGGCACACACAGATACAAACATCCATTCCCACCCTCATGCTCTCATATGCACTTACTCCACACTCAACCAACGTGGAGACAGACATAAAGAGACGTTGTACACACGATCACACTCCCCAAGCGTACTCTACAAACCGGGTCTAGGTACCCTTGCCCCTGGAGGGGGGAACTGCACCCAGACCCAGGTGGTGTTAGTTAGCTAACTATCTAACTAGTTAGGTAACTAGTTAGATAGTTAGCATCCTACCAAAGATAGACTTCCTATATCCCAGACTTGGGAAACTCCCTTGGTGTGTTAAGCAAAGGGTCGGGAAGAATAGATGAAAAAAGTGGAACAGAAAAATCAATGAGAATAATTTTTTTTTTAAAGCCAAGATACTATACAAGAGTGATTTGTACCATGTACAACTGGTTGCCATATACAGTAAAATACACTAGAAGAGATGTCACAGAGATTTTTTTATTTTATCTATTAAACTGCAGTTAGAGTGATAATATACACATATATATTTTAGCAGGTATTTATCTTGTGTGAGCATTGTACAGTCAGCTGCCGGAATGAAGGACCTACGAAAGCAATAGTTCATCGAGGTCCAGTTTTCTCAAAAGTTTTTAACACACACTGGACACCATGCTAAAACATACCAGGTTTTTGGCTATTAGCTCTTTGGGAATCACCTTGTTGATGCAAAATTAATATTTTATGTCTGTCAAACTGTGCTATATTTTACTTTTTCATATATTCAACTAATGAAACTGGAACTAACTGTGTGTGTTTTGCAGCAACGGCTTTTTTTTTCTCATATATGTAGACACAACACTGGTTAATCTCTTTTTTATGCTTGAATGAGGTATGTTTATGAACAAGTACTTACTTTTGTTAATGTGTGGGTATTAATGATTGTTGCTGTCTGTGTTCATTAGGGACTAGGTCTGTCTTTTTTGTGGGTTACAACCAGAAACTGCGAGGAAAGCCACAAACCGAAAGATAGAAATTTTTTCTTACTGCCATCTTATATTAAGTACATTATAAATACATGATTGTGAGTGCTGAAGTGCTTATTAATAGTTTGATAAACGGGACACAAAAAGGCCCAAGCCAGGGGTTTTATTATCTGGCCTTAACTAAGTGTGACTATTGTTTAAACCTGACCAATTAATTTTCTTTTCTCTAATGCTAATCCACGTAATCTTACTTAAACCTAACCAAGTCTGTCTACCACCAAGCAAAAAAAATATGTAGTTTTGCTTCCTAACCTAACCAGCAGCAAGTGAAAACATAACTCAAAAGTCCAAATAATGCCAGCATTCAACATTTGTGTCCAGGAACAGAAAACAATTGAGAAATTTTTGTGCAGAAACACTGTTCACTAGACTAAATTTCAAAGCTTTGAGAACAACAAGAAACAGTTATATAGCATACTGTTTGATACCAACATCTGAATCAAAAGCAGCAGGATAGGAATTCTTGATCTAAACTTTTCCACTGTGTTCAAAAGCACTATACATTTTTGACATGTATCCACAAACTTGTGATGAAAAGCGAGCAAAAACTTAGTCACCATTTTCCCCCTGCAGTCGTACAGAGACCATGTAGGGAGGCTCTGGCTCTTAGCACATACTTTGATCTACGTGTGAGTATCTTCTTTAAAGTCGGAGTTGTTTAAGACTGAGAACATTGCGAGGTGTTTTTGAAATCCTCAAGAAGCATGAAAGGTATTTATGAGTCTGACACAGGCTAATACAGGATCAGTGCTCAGCTGTGTACCCTGGAGTGTGGTTTCCTTCAGGCAGGTTGTTGTCGATAATCCTGTTTGATTTAACTACATCTCTAACTAGACTTCTCTTTGGAACACATATTTGTGTCTCATCAACCTTGTTGAAAATAATCCCATTTTGATCTCTTTCCTATTAAAAAGACATGCGCACATTAAAAGGCTGATAAAATTAAAATACAGTCTAATTGTAATGGATCTTAAAATGAGTGACTGGGTTAATTTATGAACTCATCCAGGCTTCATCGAGCCTCTAAGACAGAGTCATGCTTTGTCACTTGGCTCACAGATCCTCTGGATTTTAATTGATCATTAGCTCGACAAGCAAAAAGAATTTCAGCTCAGAGTTGAGGTTAGGACAGAGTAAAAAAAAAAAATCACTTGTGTGTCTCCAATTAACTTTCCCAACCAATACTCACACAGACCATCACTGGCCCAGACAGAGACAAACAGGCAGAGAAGCGTGAAGAAAACTTGATATTTGATGAGCTTCTGCACAATCTGAGAGCCTAATGAGAACTAAATACAACTTGCTATGAGTGCCTGCGCCTTCGCAGCAGGAGTAGATGAAACATATCTGAGATGAAGGAGAAGGTTTCAAGACTTTTGAATTGAATTTGAATCAGCTGCATAAAAAAACAAGGGTGAAGAAAGACAAAAGAAACAGTGGGAGAAAAGGAATGGCAAATGTGAGTGCTGCTGGCTGAGTCAGTAAGAATTCACTTCAGTACAGCAACAGTTGTCACAAGCGTCAAAGTGCCAGGACTTTGGAAGAGATGATTTTCGTATCAGCCTCTTGGAACTAGCGTCTGATCTCTTCTGCTGTCTGTTTCCCTAGGTCTGCGTCTGGCAGAGCAGTTAGGTCGGAGAGAAGATGAAGCAAAGATACGCCATCGCCTGGGCCTGTCTCTTTGGGCCAGTGGAAACCTGGAGGAATCACAGCACCAGGTGTGTATGTGTATGCATTTATGCATGTGTTCTCAACTGCAAAGATGCAATTTGTGTGTGTGCATTTAAGATTTAAGAGAAACATTGTTAAATCTTGTGAAACCTCAAGGAACCATTTTCTACCTTGCCATCTGAAAATAGGCACCATGAGCACAGGGCAGATCCAACTGAAAAAGCAAATTGTCAATTACAATTTATGAACCATAAAGCAAACCCTTCTATACTGTCTTTATAGACTCAAACCAATATGGGAGCAATAGGAACCATATTTTACAAATTAACTTACTTGTCTCACAGCATGAAGTTACTGGTTTGAACCTGCTAGGTAGCTGGTGCCTTTCTGTGTGGAGTTTGCATGTTTTCCTTGTGCCCGTGTGGGTTCTCTCTGGGTGAACTTGCTTCCTTCCACAACCCAAAGACATATGTATTAAATTGATTGGTGACTCTAAATTGGCCATATATGTGAATGTGAGTGTGAATGGGTGTACCCCTCTTTTTGTTCTATAAATAATTAAAGATACAGCCGGTGATTTTATTAGATTATTTAATAGAAAAAGGGATATCGTACTCATAAATATACATAGAATAATGTGCAATTATATCTTCCACATTATGCCATTATGCCTCCAAATTATGCCAGCTAATGTTAGCCACGAGTGTTTTTAAAGTCATGCTTTCCCTCAGACAAACAGTTGAGTTACATTCTCACATCATATGAGAGTTTATTCACCAAGTGTTAGAGTCCAGCGTTAGAGCCACTTCAAAGAAAAGTTTTACTAATGCCTAACAGTAACTAACAGGCTAACAGAGAGCTTTGGTTTTTCCTCATTATTCTTTGTTTCCCAGCTTTGTTTGCATAAGTGAGAAATCCAGTGTAGAAGTGTAGAATACTGCTTAAGACTGTTTTGATCTATAACAGATAATAATTTTCTCTACTGCATTACTATGTCTTATTAATACCTGGTATTATTGTCGAATTTGCATAGTTTTTATTATATAAACTTTTAAAAGATATTAAATGACTGTCAGTGTCAGGTTTGCTGTACGGCAGGCAGGTTTTGGACACAAACACGGGATTCTGAAGATAAGACATAAACTCAAAAGGCTGCTTTATTGCTGAACTTAAGAAATTTAAAATACATAACACAAATCTGAGGGAGAGAGGGAAAATGGGCGAGGGAGTTACAGTGTGAGTACACACAGTAATGGGTTAAAGAAGTAAATAAATGACCCTTTGTATAAATACTCAGCTAGAAGTAAGAGAATGCTACCTAACTAAATGCATTCTATCAAAATAGAATATGTGAGTGACATTTTTGATTATAATTTGGTTATTTCATCACTCAGACAACCCAGACCATGGACCGCACAGAGCACACAGCTTGAGGGAGAACATGACTAAAGACAAGGGGAGACATACAATTAATACACAGGCTGTTGATTAGGGGAAATGGAGACACATGGGAACGCAGCTGAACTGAATCTGACTAATGAGGAGGGGGAGGCAAAACTAAACATTATGCACATGGGACAACGGACTATTAAATGAAACAGGAAGTAACAAACACTGAGACCCAGACTAAAATATATGAACTTGACAGAACTGTCAGGGTTTTGTCAGGGACACGACTGTAGAGACAGAGCGTTAAAGAGGGAGAGAAGAATGACTTCCAGGAGACACTGAGAACAAGACACAGAGATGAAACTAGGACACGAAAGGGAATTAACATAATTAAACAAGAAACCATTAACTAGGAAAATAAATAAAACTCAGAGGCACTAGGAAAGTAGAGCATAAACAGAAGCTTATGGAACTCAAACAGAAGTCTTATCTTAACCCAAAATAAACCTAAAGACCAAGAGAAAGAGAACTGAACTATAATAGAAAGATAATCCAAACAAGAAAACCGTAAAACATTCTGAAAACGCAAAAACCTTGGGCCAGCAACCAGGAACCATGACAGTTAATATAATTTAAAACTAACACCGCCTTCAGTTCTTCATGGTAATGGTGCCAAATCAGATTTTGTCATTTAACACTAAAGACAATTTTTTAAACAATTTAATGTTCATTTCTTAGTTTCTTTCTATAACTAGAACTGCAAGTTAAGCAACAAGGAAAAGAGAAGAGAGTTACTGTCTGTAACAGTAACAGGTTAAAAAATTTATTATTAAAAATTGATAAATATAACATAACTAAATGCATTCTATCAAAATGGAATATATCTGTGTGATGTTTTGAATATAGGACTACCTATGAATACAATCTGTGACTGTGTGTCATTTGTTTTTCTTGCTGTATTGTTATTGTAAGGTTCTGAATGTATTAAAACTAACATAATGACAAACATTAAACATATCATAACATAATCTTCATTTAAAACTGTTTTAAAGAACTATGCTGTAAATAAAATGAAAGCAAAAACTGAAAATATTTTTTTAGCTATTAGAAAATGCACAATTATAATAACTTTGCTTCTCCGTTTCATGGTTAAAAGTGAGCCAAAACACTCCCAACTCTTGCTGTGCGTATATACTGCCACCCAGTGGCCAGCACTGTACCTATATGCTCAAACAGGTTTGAAATAAAGCCTGGCCATTTAGATCACACAATACACAAAAAATAAATACAAAAGTTGTTAACGAATAACAAATGCAGGTGATTTACAACAAACCATGGAGACACATTAAAAGGTGTGAAGAGTATAAAAATGTCTTCACAGTCTAAATCCAGTTGAACACTGGAACAATGGATGGTTTGTATATTTGTGGATTGGTACTCATTGCAATGTATGTTTATTTGCTATTTGTTCCAGTTATACAAAGCATCTATGCTATTTGAGGCAATTCGTCATGAGATGCAGCACAGTATGGATTACAAGCTCTCCCTGTTTGATCTGCAAACCAGTTCGTACCAGGCTCTCCAGAGAGTCCTCGTCAGCTTAGGTGACAGAACTGGCCTCTTGACCTGTTGTGTTGTTTCTTTGTGGCATAAATTACTGTACATCACTTTGTATGTTAGCTGTTCTCATTTTTGCATCTTATACATTGGTCTCTGTTAATAAGGCACAAATTATCACCTAATGTCTGATAGTTGTATTTCTTTATCAATGCTACCAGAATAAAGAGTCTGCTCTTTCAGATCTGCTCCTTTTTAACTCACAGCTCCACATGTTCCTATTCTTTCAGGCCGGCACGATGAGGCACTAGCTATAGCTGAGCGAGGGCGCACACGTGCCTTTGCTGATCTCCTAGTGGAACGCCAGAAAGGAAGTCAGCAAGCAGCGAGCACTGACCCTTACATCCCGGTCACCATAGAACACATCCTGGAAACAGTCAACAGTCAGAGGGCCATGGTTCTCTACTATTCTCTGGCAGAAGGCTTTCTGTACAGCTGGCTAATATCTCCAGGCACAGGTTCACTGCCACGCTTACACAAACTTAAGCTGATCGGTTTTATAAAATTACTGAAGATGCTTTTTTCATTCAGATTCAGAGTCGTAGGCTGACAAAGTTGCCTTTAGGAACATGGAACATCACTTTTCTGGTTGGGAAGGAGCCTGAGGCTGCTCCCTTTAGCTATCTCCATCTCACCCTATTCCTACCATCATCTTCTATACTCAGACCTCTTACGTGACAATATTAAACCTCTCCAGTGATCTACCTCTGTGGTCTTCCTGGCAGCTCCATCTTCAAAGTCATTTATCCAATATATCCACTATTCCTCCTCTTCACATGTCCAACCATTCCAACCTTCCCTCTCTCCAAACTGCTCAACCTGAGCTGTCTCTCTGATGTACTCATTTGTAATGTTGTCCATCCTGGTCACTACCAGTTAAAATCTTAACATCTTAAATTTTGTCAGCTTGACCTCTGCCCCATGTCTTTTTGTAAGTGCTACTGTCTGCAAGCCATACATTATAGCAGGCCTCACTATCCTCCTATAAACCTTTTCTTTCTGCCTGACACACATCTCCAGCCACTCCATCCTGCCTCTAACCCTTTCCACTCTTCATCCTCTTCATAGTTACCCTCACTACCTCCTTACTAATCCTCTGCACTTTGTGATTCAAGTAGCCTAAGCTGATGCATGAGGCTACCCTCAGTGATAGATGGTGAGAAGAAATGGGTATATTTGCATACTCGCTTGGTGCCTGTACGCTCAGGTTTTCCTTAGGGGATAGGATTGTTTCTTTCTTGCACCTTCCAACAGTTCAGTGTGCCTGGCTTCCTTAGAGTCCCTGTATCTGCTGGGGACTCCACTGTTATACTGGAGTACATTGAAAGAAATGGCCTACTCAATGTAACCCAAGGACTGGTCTGTCCTGAACACCTGGTTTGAGTATAATGGTGTCCATTAGTACACTTAACACAGGATGCTCTAGTATGCAAGTTCATGATTGATTTCGTAATTATATTATCAGACCTCTGTCCACATGTCTTGGATACTCGGGTAAAGATAATATCAGAGCATTCAAGCGATCACTACTTGGTACTGAGTTGGATCAGGTCTCACGTGTGATGGGGATGATGCTGGACAGGCCTGATGTCCCCAGATGTGTAGTGACGATGCAGTGGGAGTGTCTGGCAGAGGCCCTGGTCTGTGAGATCTTCTACTCCCACCTCCAGCAGAACTTTTACAGCACACTAAGTGAGGCTGGAGACACTGAGTCAGAGTGGACCATGTTCCGTCCCTCCGTTACTGAGATTTTGGAGATGAGAAAAGACGTTCAGATATTTCTGTGCTTTTTTTCTAAAATAGTTGTAAATAAAAAGTCCCATATTTTTAAAGGGATTAATAGGTGCATAATTATAAATGTACTGATACTGGTGTCCACTTCCAATTAAGTCAATAATCATGATTAAGTAATGCTTTAATGAGAAGTATGAAATTCAGGTTTGCAAAATCATTTGGAATTGGTCTTAACACAGCTGTTGTAGAAAGGGATTCATATTTCCATGGGCCTGAAGAACTTTTCAGTTTAGTCATCAATAACATTTAAGTAATATGACTACAGTAGTCTGTAATGGACTGGATCTATATGCACTTTTCAAGGCTTATTGATTACTTAAAGCACTGCATGCATGCAGCTTTTATAATTATCACACACACTCTACCACCTGTCCTACACCCATTCCAATGGGATGGGAAGGCATAAGAGCATGTATAAATGTTAAAAAAAAAGCAGGGATTGTATCTTTGGTATAAAAAAAACAGAGTTGTACTATCTGTGTTGTACTATGAGTTGTCATAACTGCTGTGGCATGGGATACTGAGATGTTGTGATGTTGTCATGACTTCAGTGGGAATTCATTTAAGTTCTGTGAGACAAAACCAAAAAGGGTCTTGACTGAGACGATCATCCTTAAGGTCTTTGTAATGCTAGGGTGACATTTACCACTAATTCTCTTCAAAGGGTGAACACTTTTTGCAGTCTTTCCTCCAGGGCTACCTGCAGGCTGAAATGTCACTTATATCTACATATATCAGATATGACATTTGAGGAAATTTATACTGCAAAGATGATCACTCTTTGGCTGCATGGCTTTTCCTCTAAGGGGACCCTTAAGAAACAACGACGGAAGCACCATTTAGTGTCTGCACTACATACTGCCACACACACACACACATGCTGACAAATGGGCACACACATAGTGCTGTAACCTGCTTATGTTTTTCCTGAAATGTTACAGGTATCGTGAAGTTTAATGAGGTGTATCTTGGAGAAGCAGGACTGGAGGTGTCTGAGTTCAAGGATGGTAGTGGGAGCCCACAAAGTGGAGAAGGAGCTGTTGGAGGTTCCCTTTCTCTGGAGCAATACATCCACAATGCTAGAGAGGCTCTGGGAGTGGATAGTCATTATAACAGGTAGTGCCACCTTTGATAGATGCCAGTGAATGATTGTTACCAGCACCTTTTAACTCAATGAAGTATTTTCTTTATGCCTCATACTGCTGACATAACTTTGTAGCTGACAGTGACAACTTTATTCCATTAAACAGGTTAATGGAGCGTAATGCAGATATTTCATGGTCTCATGAGCATATGTTTAAGCCTTTCCACGAGGCTGATGTTCAAAGTTTTGTGACATGTCTTAAATCCCTGTCTGACTACTAGCACACATACAAAGAAAAATTACGTGGTTGACCAGTTGTGTTGAGCTTAACAACTATGGTAAATATGTTATTAATCACTATAGATGCATTTTCAATCTGTATTTCCCTCTGTGTATAGTACATTTTACATATCTGAAGAAAGGATAGGCTTCCAGGCAGAGTCTAGCAGTATCCAAGAGAAAGACTGTCAGCCCAGAAAACACAGGCATAAAAAAAATAATGAAAAACCTCTAATCTGGTCAAAATTGTTTCATTGGTGTGCTAAACTGTGGAACTGTTTTTAAGATCATTGTTATTAAGTCACCCTATGGTAATGTGGTACATGTCATTGTCTACAGAAGATAAATCTCAGTTATTGTAGAGATATGACTTTTCTGTCTGGGGCTAGCATGGTTAATATTTGAGGCTTTGGATGATTTGTCTTGACATTAGCTTGATGGACTCCAATTACATTTTATACAAAGAAAGAGTCAGACTGACTTTGGAGACATTGACTTTTTTTTGTAGGCTTACCATGTGTTTGACATTTGAGGCTTAGAGTTAATCGGGCAATCCAAGATTTCCATGAAGTTCTGTACAAACTTTTGGAATAGATTGTAGGTGAACCTTCTCTCATTTAAACAAAAGTGAGCAAAACATGATAGAGAAGACGCATGCTTTGTGTCTGTCTTCCTTTTTTCCTGCTCTCTCCTGCCAGTTTTCTCTGTTCTCAATTATACTGCCCACAACTCTCAGGCCTTGGTTGGCATAGCTGGATGACTTTGTAAATCACTACCATGTGTTGTGCCAGCAAATGTTCCCCCATACAAACTGCATCTCAACTTACTGTGAAAACCACTGCAGCGGAGTCACTGCAGCCAGCAGATTCACTACTTCTGGTGTGTGTGTGTGTGTGTGTGTGTGTGTGTGTGTGTGTGTGTGTGTGTGTGTGTGTGTGTGTGTGTGTGTGTGATTCACGCTGTTTGTGTGTGGTTTATTATGAGTCCCACTCATCTAAGCATGACAAGTTTTTGCAGATACACAGCATAAAAATGTTTTCCAAACCACTAGTAGCACTTTACTGCCCTTTAGCATGTATCCAGGTATCAGAAACTGCTATTACCTTCCTGAGTGTGTAAAATCTACAGCCAGAGGATTCCATAAAAAGTTATTTTAATTCCAAGTCATCGCTCTATCACATACTGCTCCAGTAATTAATTACTACTTGTTTCTTCCTTTTGTACATTTTCCTAAGATTGTCAGTTCATTCATCAGTCTGAAACAAACTACTTTCTTCTCTCCCTTTAAGACCGCCCTCTTTTTAAGCCTGCCTTCTTTTGATTGGCTTCTGCTTGTAAACAGAATGTTTGACCATACTTATGCTTTTGAGTTGACACTGTTAGAGATATATGCATGCACCTAGCATTTTGGTTGCAATCTTTAGACAATGCTGTATAATAGAACAATTATGTATCACTGTCTCTATTGCCATTTTGCAGAGTCTTCTCAAGTAGTGAGACAGAGAGTGAAGCTGGAGATCTGTTGGAGCAGCAGTTTGAGGACCTGAACAAAAAACTCATCTCTGCCACAGACCCTACAGGCTATCTCCACATGGTGTCCAGAAATAATCTCTTCAACAGGTTTGACTCAGAGTTCTTGTAAACTGCGAGAGTATATTGGCTATATGTCCAGAGGGTGCTACTTTAGGTTTAGCTCTGACTTTACTTAACTTCACTGCATAGTGAGTTGGTACTAGTTGCATCTCCTCTACTACATTATTAGCAACAAGCTTTTTTCAATTTATCTTACATTGAGAGATTTGGCCAAACTAAAAGCTAACTAGTGGCTAACCAAAATGCAAAACAAGAAAAAGAAAAAGCCCAAAGTTCTAATTTTAATTCCAAAACAGATGATAGACAGGCAATGGGGAAAATAAAACAGGTAAAGAACAACCAAGTTCATGAATCATAGCAAAAGGTCATAAACAAGGACCACAAGAAACTGCTGGATCACTTGGCTCCAAAGAAAACAGGACAGTCTATGAAGTGTGAACTAACGGACAGGAGGTGTGCATGTATACTGTACATTGGGAAGGCTGGCTGGATAACTGGACACAGGCAAGACAAATTCGAATCAAGTCAGTACCCCAGACGATTACTAAGAAGGGACAAATGATAACGACAGGAAGTGAACCTGACATAAGTCCAAAATGACCAAGAATAACTCAATAATACAGTATTTAAACAGAAATCTACAACTATGAGAAGTCCATTTTTCACAACTTTTTTTCCCCACTACATTTAAACATAACACAAACTCTACAAGGTGTTGCTACACAACGAATAATTTAAACATTTAAAACATTTTGAAACATGCAGTGAAAAATCGGATCTAATTGGAAACTAAACAGATCATCATGATACAAAATATGGGCACAAAATATTGCAGTTGCAGTCATAATACAAAGGTCTTCATAGGATTAGATACATTTAACTTGTAAGAAGCTGTATGCATAGGAACTTGAAGGGAAACAAAAACATTGCAAATATGTTTTTATAGTTACTTGAATTTGCAAAACTTCTGTTCATTGTGACAAAAAAGGAAATGTTAAACTATAACACATTACTCAAAATCCTGATGAGCAAGTTAGCAAGCTAACATTACCATTCAGTTAATATCACCAGTGCTTAAGTAGAGCTTCATAGAGCTGCATGACTATAACATCATCATGATTATAGGTTCATAGCTGTTTTCAAACAGGATAACTATATGTTGGAGTGTATTACATTTCTTGTGTATTTCTGCCTCTAATAGAAGCTGTCAGAGCATGACGAGTCTGTACAGTACCACTGTATCTCCAGTAAAGGACGGCTTATCTTCTCCCCTCTTCAGACCAAGTAACACTGGCAAACCTCCTCTGCGGGCCCTTTATGACTTGCTCATAGCGCCAATGGAAGGGGTATGTATGTGTGTCTCCAAGGAAAGACTTATATTTCATTTCACGATTTGAATTTGTCTTCTTTATGGTTTTTCACACAAATCTGTGTGTTACGATTGCCCTCCACCTCTCTCTATACAGGGCCTGATGCACAGTAGTGGACCCGTGGGTAGACACAGACAACTTGTGTTAGTTCTGGAGGGAGAATTATACCTAATTCCATTTGCCTTGCTCAAAGGCAGCTCCTCTAATGAGTACCTGTATGAAAGGTTCAGTCTAATTTCTGTACCTTCTTTAGCCAGCCTGGGAGCAACAATAAAGGTAAGTCATTTTGGTACCCTTTGATTTCTGATAATCGATGTAAAGTAATATATATTGTATTTGTCAAACTATTCTGACATATGTGTTTATTCAATTAATTATTTAAAATATTTATTGCTTATTATAATATTTCTGTATCAAATGTGTTCAAACTGCAGCCTCATGCTCGACGCAGTGGACACTTATTTTGTCCAGATGGAGGCTCAATGGCTGCAGTGGTCGGTGCACCTCATTTGCCACCGAGTGTCATGGACTGTTGGCTATGGGGGCCCTTACCCTCAGCCCAAGAGGAAGCCCTGTGGCTGGGAGAGCAGCTGGGATGTCATCCCCTAACGGGAGCCAATGCCACAAAGGATCGCGTTTTAGCAGCTCTGAGTCAAGCAGAGTGTGTTCACTTTGCCACACATATATCTTGGAAGCTTGCAGCTTTGGTCCTTGCCCCTAGCCAAGAGCATGCTGGAGGAGATGGGGCAGGTGGCCGACCAAAGGAGAAATCACCCCGCAGGATGTCAGTGTCAGGCGAAGCAGCAGATCAGGGTGGAAAAGTGAAGGGTTTGTTTTCAAAGAGCAGCCCAGAGAGACTCAGAGGAGCAGATGAAAGGAGTGAGGATGGTGAAAGTGTGTGTGAGGTAGAGAGTATCTGTGATAGTCCACCACTTCAAGATTTCCTTCTTACTGCTGCTGATATACTGGACCTTTGTCTGACTGTCAAACTGGTGGTCCTGAGGTATAACTATTCACAGATTTGGTTTTTTACACAGGCTTTTCTTAGCTTTTGACTGTCCCATGTAACTCTTTGACCCTTTGCCACCTCAGGTTGTACCCAGAGTCCGGCAGCAAGGTAACAGCAGATGGAGTTGTGGGGTTGACTCGAGCGTTCTTGGCTGCAGGGGTCCAGTGTGTGTGTGTCTCTTTGTGGCCTGTGCCAGTAGCTGCCTCTAAACTGTTCACACACACCTTCTACACAGCTCTTCACAATGGGACCAAAGCCAGTGCAGCTCTGACGGAAGCCATGAAGACACTGCAGAGCAGCAAGCACTTCTCACACCCCTCCAACTGGGCTGGTTAGCAAACAATCATTAATGTAAAATACTAAAGCTTGACTCAGTTGCTTTGAGCCACAGCACGCAGACACAAGAGGAGTAGCTGTAAAATATAGTGGAGCATTTATCAGCTAACCAATTTCTTCGTTCAAATGAGCTAAAAGGAACCAATTAGTTTGTACAACTTAGCAATGTCAATGTCTGAGATATGTTAGATGATACGTAAACGCTATAAACTAAAAAAAAGAATAATTGTTGTGGCCACTGTATCCAATATGGCAAGTCTGTTGGGGTGTTACTGGTCAGCAGTGATATGTGTGTTCAAGCAAGGTATGAGAAAGAGCAAACCATGAACTAGAAGTGGGCGGATTAATCCAATTATCGATAGCATTGATACCAATGCTGGTATTGATTTTGGGTCGATACTAGTACAGCAGGATCAACACTTTGTTTCTATTCTTCAAGTTCATTATGTAGCCCACTGTGTTACATAAGTTATTTACTGGCGATGAAAATTTTACCTTAAACATGTCATGCCTATTTTATTCATAACTTACAGCACATTTAAACAACAGAAGCTAACCCAAAGTGCTTTGGAGACGGCTACATTTACATTTCAGAACTCCAAAAAACACAGTTTCAATGTGCACGAGAAACCGAAAGATGTGTTTTGTTGTATTTTTTTAGGTTACATGCTTATTGGCAATGATGTAAAGCTGAACAGTCCCATGTCACTGGTTGGCCAAGCCCTGGTAGAGATCCTTCAGTACCCAGAGAGGGCCAGGGATGCCCTGAGAGTGTTGTTACACTTGGTAAGACTTCTTCAAACTTTGCAGTCTCGCTTTCTCTATTAGTTCTCTATTAGTAAGTTTAAAATTCAAAAGATGAATTTAGATATCAGTTCAATAAAACGACAGCCGATTTGTCATAAATACTACTGGAAAATCTTAAATGAGCATGACTTTAATCACTTTAATTAGAAATGTGGTTTTTATTTTTTGTCAGAGCATCCAAAGATTAACTATTGTAAAGATCACAAATGTGAATACTGGCTTAACTGCATTTTATAGCAGTTATTTTATGTCATTTAATTAAAGACTATTGATTGAAAAAAGTTTTTAAAAACCCATATGAAAACATTATATTAAGTTTAGATAATTCATACTGAGCTATTTTAATGACTTTATGACTTTGCATCAAAGAAGTATTGAACAATAAAGAAAGTCATTACATTCAGCGCAAGGTCTGTGTGAACGTGTTAACCTACTTTGACAGCAAATTGCTTTTTTTCTGCAGTGCTTCTTATCTCTACCCCTCTTGATTTGGGGACATCACTTTCCCTCCATCTAAGGAAAAAGAATTCAAATGTGTTAGCGAGACAGACTGGGGAAACTATACTTAGCTCTCATGAAGATCAATAAAAATCTAATACAGTGAATCATGACTTTAGTTATCATCATCAGACTTCCATCAGAGCATGTTGCCGAACTTTCAGAGTCATTGCAGTTCCAGCATGCTGGTGTTAGCTGATACCTTAGAGCATTATGGTCACGTCTGGCTCTAAATAGCATGGCAGGGGGGTAAAATGCTAACCTAACATTAAAGCCTTAAAGATGCAGAGTCCAGAATGATGTCAGTGAGTGCTGCCATTGTGGCTACGGTCCTCTTTTATGGAATAAAGTGCAGTATGAATGTGTGAATGAGGCTTGTAGTAGAGCTTAGACTAGAAAACTGCTGTATAAATATCACTCCACAATCCACGCACAGAGATCTGAGGTATCAATGAGAAATGGTAAAGCTATTTTCTGGTGAATTCTGGAATTAAAATGCTTCTTAAGGAAGCACCCATGATTGTGTTCAACACAAAGAAAACATCTTGATTGCTAATGAAATGCATGATTATCAATCAAGATGTTTTCTTTTACTTTTCTTTCAGTTTTGTCCTGTCCAGAAAATGTTAAATTGTTTATGAATGGCACCTCAAAACACATTTTTCCCACATCTGAACGTTCCAGTCTGATTAAATAACACAATTTGTGCCTGTTTCTGTCCACAGGTTGAGAAATCACTACAGCGCATTCAGAGTGGCCAGTGTAACCCAATGTACACATCGCAGCAAAGTGTGGAGAATAAGGTCTGTGTGTTGGTCTTTCCTTCTCTTTAAATGTCAACCTTTGTGTATTCTCTGTTCATGTCCACATGTCTCCTCTGTGCTGGGTAAGGTCGGCGGGGTGCCTGGGTGGCAGGCCCTACTCTCTGCAGTGGGTTTTCGGTTGGACTTCTCTGGTAGTGTTGCTGGACTCCCTGCGGCAGTTTTTTTCCCTATGTCAGATCCTGGGGATCGACTGCAGCAGTGCAGTACCACTCTACAGTCACTGCTTGGTAACAGAGTTTTTCCATTATTCAAAACATCTCCTATGTCAGTCATACTGATAAAATCATATTTGTTTAATGTACAGTATCTCACAAAAGTGAGTACAACCCTCACATTTTTGTAAAAATGTTATTATATCTTTTCATGGGACAACACTGAAGATATGACACTTTGATATAATGCAAAGTACTCAGTGTACAGCTTGTACAACAGTGTAAATTTGCTGTCCCCTCTAAATAATTTAACACACAGCCATTATTGCCTTTACATTGTATCAAACTATCATATCTTCAGTGTTGTCCCATGAAAAGATGTAACGAAATATTTACAAAAATGTGAGGGGTGTACTCACTTTTGCAAGATACCCTATATTAGCAAGAGAATAATTCAGATTATATTTTTATTTCAACTTATAGCTCTTTTGTAAAATGTTACACTAGGTTGTATTAGTTGTTCGTGATCAAGATATGACAGTGCTATAGAAATTTCTGATTAACTTTCTGTGCATCCCCAGGTCTTACTCCTCCAGCCTTACAGGCACTCTGTAAGCTGGTCACAGCATCTGAGGCTGGAGAACAGCTCATTCATAAGGTACTATCATGTTGGACAGGTGGTCATGACAGTGGTTGAAGAACTACGCACATCAAAAAATAAGATCTCCCTCCACCACCTGTTTTTATTCTTGGCCTTTACCTAAGTAACGTTGAGAGTTCCAAGCTCAAAAAGCTGGGGGATGGTATTATTGTGTTGCTTAAACTTGGGTGCTCTACCAGAGGCCTCGGAGTTTGGGTGTTCTATTTTAGCTGTACCAGGGGCTGAAGGACCAACTGGTGCAGATGCACTCTTCTGAACAGAGACCTCTGTTTTGGGGTTACAGCTCCTAATGTTTCTATTACCATTGGGACAACTTTGGACTTTACCTTCCACATCTACTCCAGTTTCTCCTCCTGGCCCTGGTAACTCTCTATTTTCTTGTGGCCCTTCTTCCCAGTGTTGCTGTCCAACACTATGTCATGTTGGTTGGCCAGTAGCTGCTTGTCTGTCTGGAACTCAAAGTCCGACATGACCATACCCCTATTATTCTTAACCACCTTTGCAGTGCCTCCCCCCCCCCCTCCCCCCATCTGAAAGTGGGGACTTTTAGTCCATATGCAGCTCAGATGTTCCTGTACACTATTCAAGGCACTGAGTCATAGGCTGAGTCTTATGGTCAATCCAGGCAGAGCTCCGGTCGGCTTGCCTGATCTTAGAGTCCTGGTGTAAAAACAGCAATTCTGTCATTGTAGGTAGCTAAGCGTCATCTAGTTCACTTCCAATGCTTCTTCTATCAGGGTCGGCTCATTGTGTCCACACTGCTCACTCATTCCCACTGGGTTGTAGCCTCTCAACCTCTAGCTTTGATAGTAACTGTGTTCTACTGATGTTGCACCATTAATTGATGCCCTGAGCTATTAGGTGCTTCTTAGTCAGTGAGGATGTTATATTTCTATTCATCCATAGTTCCCACATGCATTGCATATATACAGAAAGAGAGAGATTTCCATTTTTTTCCATAACTGTAGGGAAGTAAAATTTACTGAATATGGTTAGTAATCTAGTTCATTTGCACGACTGCTTTCTGCAAACACACTCAACACTGCATGCATTGTTGTTTCCCAACCCTAGCATGCATCTGGTCAGCATGGTCATGAGATATTCTGCACACTTGTCTTTTAACCACTCATAACTAAAACAGATTGCTTGTATAGCTAGTTGGTAAAGTGCAGAGCCCCCCCCACTCTTCACTCTAATTTTTCATTTTGCAGTCATTTGTTTGGTTTCATCATTCTTTGCTTGCTGTAGCCCTCCATAAATACTATATGGGTATCATCAAGAATTGCCTGCATAAGCACATCATCATTCATGCATGGCTGAGAATACAGTAATTCAAACACAACAATTACACAAAAATAAATAACTAAAGTTCTGTTTCTTCTTCTGTCATACACACCTCACAAAGGCAGTTAAAAGTGTGGCAGGAATGGTAAGTGTTTCATGATGAAACTTCTGGCTTGAGTTCAAAAGTACAACACTCGTCAAAGCAGGCACAAACACATTCAGACACTAAGATGTTTTATTTGAATATTCTTTGTGAAGTGCGTGCTTTATCTGTCCTTGTTTATTGAGAATTGTTGATTTACACTGGAGTATTTTTATTTAATACAATCCTTATATGTTCTCAAATGTGAGGTAATAAATAAGTTAAAAACTGAAAAAGTATGAACACTCATCCAGCACTCCAGTCATTATATCTTCTTTCCTCTCCATAGCTTCACCAAGTGTTGGTTCAGTTGCAGTCAGGCGACAAAGAGCAAGACTTTCCACTGGCTCCCATTCAAGTGTCAATTAGTGTGCAGCTCTGGAGGCTGCCAGGCTGCCACGAGTTCCTGGCTGCACTGGGTGAGTCATCCTTAAAAGAAACTTAGTTTCATTTTTTTTTTATACCTCCTTGTCAGTGATCTACTGCATCACCCATGTCAGTTGTAAGTAAAGAAAATGTCGGTAAAAACTAGCACAGAGCAAAAAATTATGTTATAATATTCAGAACATATTGAAACACAACTATATGCATTGAGCTTCTGATTAAGGTTCTTTTATAGTGTTGTTTCTTGGTTTACATTGTAAATACTTTTGTTTATCCTTTTCCATCTGTCTTTGATGCTTATATGTCTACTTATTTTCCTGTTTGTCTTTGTGTGAGCTTTCATATCACCTACTGAACACCCCTTATCAGACACTTTTGCTTTTTACTGAATTATGTTTGTGAGAAAGGACTCAAGCTCTACAGTTAGTATGTTAAATGATAAAGTTCTTTGTAATGAATTGGAAAAACACTGAACATATATGGCTTGTTTGGAAGGGTTGTCAGAAGAAAGCCTTCTCTCTCTAAAAAGAACATGACAGCATGGCTGTTTTATTGCATCTGAACAAATAAAAAAAAAATCTGGAACAATGTCCTTTGCACAGACAAGAGCAAAGTGGAGATGTTTAGCATTAAAGAAAAGCACCACCTTCAGCAAAAACCGAACACACCATATTAGCACAAACGCCTCATACCACCATCTGTCAAATAGTCAAAGTCAAATTTATTTATATAGCACATTTAAAACAACAAATGTTGACCAAGGTGCTGTACAATTAAGGTAATCAAAAGAAATAAAAACATCGGGAGACATGATAAAAGTTAAGAAAAAGAATAATAAAATTAGAAGATTTGAGTAAGAATAAGAAAAATAAAAGTAATACAAACTCATTTTGATTTAAAAGCCATGGAGTAAAAGTCGGTTTTCAGACAGGTTTTAAAAGTGTCCAATGTTGGGGAGGTCCTGATGTGACGGGGCAGTTTGTTCCATAATTTAGGAGCAGTCATGGCAAAGGCCCGATCTCTGTGCTTTAATCAGCCAGCAGCAATTGATCCGCAGACCTTGCAGGAGTGTACCAATTTAAAAGATCAGAAAGGTATGAGGGTGCTAACCCCTGCAATACCTTAAAAACAAATAATAAAATCCTAAACCTAATTCTAAAACTAACTGGCAGCCAGTGTAATGATGCCAGTATGGGGGATATGTGTTCTCGCTTGCGTGTGCCAGTTAGTAACTGTGCTGCAGGGTTTTGGACCAGCTGTAGACAGCTAACTGATGACAGACTAATACCAGAGTAAAGACTATTACAGTAGTCGAGGTGAGATGAAATGAAGGCATGGATAGCTCTCTCAAAGTCTCTAAAACAGAGAAATGGCTTCACTTTAGCAAGTAGCCGAAGATGAAAGAAACTGATTTGATTACAGCATTAATCTGTTTGTCAAACGTTAGATTAGAGTCAAAGATAACTCCTAGGTTCCTCGCAGAAGGTTTTTTATAAATTTCTAAGGGGCCAAAGTTGCAGTGGTCACAGGAACTAAACACAATCACCTCTGCTTTCTGTTCATTTAGGTTAAGAAAGTTTAAAGTCATCCATCCCTTAACATCCTTTTTAAAAAATAAACCCATAGGGAGCATATAAATTGAAAAGAGAACTGGGCCAAGAATGGACCCCTGGGGGACCCCACAAGAAAGTGGGTTTTTGAGGATGATGTATCCCCCAATCTAACAGAAAAGCATTGGTTGGACAGGTAGGATTTAAACCACTCCAATGCAGTCCCTTCGATTCCGACAGTGTTCAAGCCGAGAGATAAGAATCCTATGATCTACGGTCAAAGGCAGCACTGAGGTCTCATAGTATTGAAATGGCAGGATCTCCCGAGTCAGTAAAAGTTAAAAGGTCATTAAAAACTTTTAAAAGAGCAGTTTCAGTGCTGTGGTGTGCTTTAAAACCAGACTGAAATACTTCACTAATGCCATTTTTATATAGAAAGGTGTGGCGCTGAAGAAGGACTAGGACTTTAGAAAGAAAAGACAATTTAGAAATTGGTCTGTAGTTGGATAAAACTGCTGGATCCATGTTTTGTTTTTTAAGAACAGGTTCCACCACAGTATGTTTAAAGTCAGCAGGGACTCACCCGGACTGAAGACTGCTATTGACAATAGACAGCAAACTCATGCCCACAGTGTCAAAAACATCAGCACTTTAATGACGTTAAATAGTGCTTACCAAAGCAATTTGAGGAAAATGAACGAACATCTGTGGATTGATTCCAAACGGTTCTCATGTTTCCTCATTTTTCCAATCTTGTCATTTAGGAATATGTTGGGTGCCAGGAAGCGTAACATGTTGACGATTTGACACCTAGCGTAAAATATTACGCCTCGAGAGTGAGAACGTGTTGTTTATATAGATTTTAGAGCCGTGTATACTCAAATCCAGATTATATCTTTTTCAGACAAGCCTCTGAATATTTCAGCAAGACAATGCTAAGACGCATACCGCAATTATAATGAACCCATGCTGTACAACGAACCATTGCTGTTGTACAATATGGCCAGGTGATGAACTGGCCTGTTTGCAATCCAGATTTTTGATCACCTGCAAACATCTGGCGTATCAAATGAAAAATACAACAACTGAACAACCAGCTGTTAAGTAGCTAGATTCATACATCAGACAAGACAACAGTCCACTCCAAAAATCCAGTAGCTGGTCTCTTCAGTTCCCAGACGTTTACAGACTGTTGTCAAAAGAAGAGAGTGGTAAACATGGACCTATTTCAACATTTCTTTTTTTTAGACGTGTTACTACCATCAAATTCATGCCCATGCTAATATGTTTCTTTAGATGGTACTGTACATTTTCTCAATTTAAACAATTGATATTTTTTTGTGTTCTATTGTGAATACATTATGGGTATACGAGATTTGTAAATCCTTGCATTCAGTTTTTATTCACATTTTCACAGCATCCCAACATTTTTGGGAATTGGTGGTTATATAGAATCATCATACTCATTTTGTAATCTAAAATGAATTAATAAAGTAACTAACTACTTTAGCAGTGAAGAACATAAAGCTTACTATTTGTCACTGAAGTACTCAGATTTGGCTTTTGGCTGGATTTTGTGCTCTGTCTTTGTCAGGTTTTGACCTTTGTGAAGTTGGTCAGGAGGAAGTGGTGCTGAAGACTGGAAAACAGGCCAGCAGACGCATCATGCATTTTGCCCTTCAGTCTCTTCTAGCACTGTTTGGTAAAAATAAGTTATGACTTTGGACTTTCTCTTTTACTAAATCTTTCCCAATTTTCAACAAATTTTTCAAATCTCTCTCTCTCTCTCTTTTTAATCAGACTCAACAGAGCTTCCCAAGAGACTTAGCATAGACAGTTCATCCTCCCTGGAGTCTTTGTCCTCCTCCCAGTCAGCCTCCCAGCCACACTCTTTACCCCTTTCCTTAGGTTGCTACCCACCTCAACCCTCGATTTTGCCCCCCATGTGCCCTGACAGCCTTTCCTGCGATGCCATCTCACTGTACAGCCTCAGCTCCCTTGCCTCATCTCTCAGTTTCCTGTCTAGACCTGAGCCTGCAGGAAGTGACATCATTAGCCAGCGCTCACATCAACAGCCAGAGAAGCCTTGTCAAGGCGCGGGCCTCTACACCCATTCAGGTGGTGTATCAAGAGGTCGATTGACCAGTAATGGAGGAGTATTATCGGGAGAAGGAGAGGACGAGGAGTATGCGGGGTACTCCATTATAAGCAGTGAGCCATTAGGTCGAGGAGGAAGCGAGTGTGACACTCTGCCTCTACCTGCAGGACATAGATTTGGCAGAGTTGGTGCTGGGAGAGCATCTGCCGGGCGGCATGGGTATCCTCTAACAGTTTCCTCAAAGGGAAGCATCAGCACACCTACATCTCCAATAAAAGCTCCAACGCTGCCACTAACAGTTAAGAATAACCCCAAAGTCAAGAAGGAAATGTAAGTTCAATACTTTTTGTTAAGTCAGAAAGAGTTACTCTTGAACTTCTTTTAAATGTATCTATATGTTTCATTTTCCAGCTCAACTCCTCAGCGGAAAGGAAAAGTCAGCAGCTCTGAGTCAGACCAGTCGAGCACTGAGACAGATAGCACAGTGAAATCCCAAGAGGAAAGGACAGGACCTGCAGGACAACTGGATCCCCAGGAGCTGGCCCAGAAGATCCTGGAGGAGACTGAGAGCCACATGCAAGCTGTGGAGAGCCTGCAGAAGGCAAACCTTAGAGGAAAGACACTGAAGGGAGCTGAGGGCAGAGATGAGTCTCTCAGCAGACAGAAATCTGTGTCCACTCCAACAACCCCAACTTTGACTCCTACAAATGGAGCCCAAGGGTTTCAGCCCTCTGAGACCAGTGCATTTAGCCGACCAACAAGTAGGGCAAGTCTAAAGTCTCCTCTCTCACTCTCTAGTCATCTTTCACCGCTCTTTACCTCTGTCTCAATCCCTCCTCCAACTCGGCCTAAACCACCATCCCGCTCCTCATCAATGCAGAAAATCAGCTCAGTCTACAGCAGCCAAGCTCATTCATCCCCTTCGTTATCTCTCTCAGTAAAAGATCAGGGTTCACCTCTCCCTACAGTCTCCCCAGATGTGCACATACAGGCTCAGCTCAAACTGAAATACCCCAGCTCGCCTTACACTGCCCACATCTCACCTTCACGCTCTCCTGCTGACAGTGCTCCATCCCCAGCCCTTTCCTATTCCTCCGCAGGATCTGTTTCAGCCTCTTCTAGCCCAGCAATCACCCCTAAGCTGCATCAATCCAAACAGGATAGCAAAATCCAGGCAATCCACAATTTAAAAACCTACTGGGCCAACGCCAGCCAGAAACCCAACATGCCATGTCCGGCCAGCTTACTCCGAGGTGAGAATAAAAAAATGAGTACAGTTCAGAAAGATGTTTTGGGTTTGCTGAATCTCTCACCTAGAAATGAGTCTATCAGGAAAAATGTAGCGGAACCTGAAGACCACAACACTGATGACAGACCAAATGTTCACCCAAACCTGGAGGCTAAACCACCTCCATCTCCAGCTGGCCTTCTCACACATTCTAAAGGAGGTGTCAGACTTCCCTCTGGGAATGGCTACAAGTTTCTCTCACCTGGACACTTTTTTCCATCTTCTAAATGTTGAGAATTTGAATATTTAAAGTCCTGAACACAGATTTAGGAGATCAATCTTCTGGTTAATATCTGTGCTTGTACAATGATAAAATCTGCCCATTTTCAGTGGAAATACAACTACATTTTTAGCAATCCCTGCTGAGTTGCAGGAATGAAAAAGTACTCATTTCATACTGATGGTGATTTTACATGTTACTTTTTTGTGAAGGGATGTAAATGTTTTTGAATGTGATGACTGTGCCTTCTTCTGGAGAGAAATGGAAGGGCATAATAATTAAGAGAAGTGTTGAATCTGTAGCTTTAATTTTGTTTTTATGACTGACTAGAGGGCATGTGTCTCAATGCCTCCATGTACACTGAACAGAAATGCTTTTAACCTGCAGTCTGCTTACTGAATGAACATTTTACATCAGCCTAAATGCTTGCTTTCTTTGTACTGGCCTGGATTCAATCTTGAGTTATTGTTTAATAATTATTGTTTAATGTCATTACTGTTGGTTACTGATGTCATTTATTTTGAGTGTTTTCTAATTATTATTAATATAATCGTCACACAATTTATAAATACAATTAAAACAATGAAGAAGTAAAGACAACTTTTTGATATTTTATGCTAGTTTGGTTTCATGTGTGATTGCCAGCATGGTGCCCAAGTATTTAACTGATTTTATAACATGCAGTTTTGCTCCTTTCTTTGTCTTGCTTTGATCACATACAGCAATGTTCTATAAGGAAAAAAATCTTCACACATTCTTTTTACTTATAATAAAAGCAAAATAGTAAATCTAGTTAAAAAAGGGGGTAAAGGGAAGAATTGTGAATGTAATTCTTAACGTATTATAAGGATATACTGGATATTTATGAAACCATTTGTAGATACAGATATTAAAAGTGTTTAAAGAGTACAAGCTAACCAGGTGCAATACCGGTACTTGAATTAGTAATAAAAAAAATTAATATTTTCTAAACCACATTATTGCATATTAGACACTTTAAATTAGCCATCATTGTCTTATGTGCTCTTAGGTATTCCAGTACTTTTCGTTAGTAATAGATATTTACTTTGGACTTTTTAATGCAGGGCTTTTGTTTGTCCTAAAGTATTTTTATAGTCTATTATGAGTACTTTTACTTCAGCAGCTTATCTTAATAGTTTCTTCACCATTGCTCTACTCTTAACACAGTACAGTAAATATTTATAGAGCTTTTATGATACTTAACAGTAACAAATGTCTTATTGTTCATAGTGTTCTCTTAAAATCCAGTGTTATTTAGAGTTCATGCTAATGCTCTTACAGTGATTCAATTTAGTGCAGTTTTGCAAAATATGAAAAAAATGGCACAGTCGTCAGTGCCTCACAGCAATAAGGTCCTAGGTTCAAATCCAGTCTGTCTGGAGTTTGCACTTTGTCGCCATGTCTCCATGGGTTCTCACCAGGTACTCAGACTTCTTCCTACAGTCCAAAAACATTCACAGGTTAGGTTAATTTGTGATTCTAAATTGGCCAATGGATGTGAGTTTTAGATTGAGTGGTTGTCTGTCTCTCCATATTGGCCCTATTATATATTTGCAACCTATCCAGGATATACCCTGTTAAGGGCTTTGTGCTATGAGATATCAGAATGATTTCCTTATGGCAGCGAGGTTCAATCAGTCTGAGGGAGAAGGAGGTCTGCTGCCTCAGAAATTAGTGGAACAGGCGTGATGGGCTGTACATGATGTAGCAGTTTGTTTAGTGACCTCCTGTCCCTCACTGACTCAAACATCTCCAAATTTTTTACAGCCTTGCGGATGAGTTTGTTGATCCTGCTGGCATCTTTGGCACTCAGGTCCCCCCAGCAGACGACAGCAAAATAGATGGCACTCACTACCACTACGCACAAGTACCTGTATCTGTCCACTGTCCCCACCTACTCACCCATAAGGTTGAATGGCCTAGTCGCAGTTTATTTCCTCCAGAAGTCAACCACCATCTCTTTTGTCTTGTTGACATTCAGAAGGAGTCTGAATGTCCTGCCCACCCTTAATACACCCAACTAATGCAGTGTCTTCTGAGAGACAGTTACCAATCGAGGAGAATGTAGAATTGGCGACTCCCATCCTGAGCAGCTTTTCACAGAAGTGGCTTGATGGTATTAATGGTATAAGTCACTGGAAAAATCAAAGAATATGATTCTCACAGTTCAACCAGTACTATCCAGGTAAGCATGCTGCAACAGGTAGATAACAGAATCATCCACCCCCACCTGAAAGATGTTTCACCTGCAAGCTAAGCTGAGCAAGAATCAGTCTCTCCAACACGTTCATAACATGACGACAAGGCAACTGGGCTGAAGTCATTAAGGCCCGAAGAGGTGGCTTTCTTTGGAACCAGCACTAAACATGATGTCTTCCTTACCATCGGTACCTTTTCCTGGAGCAGATTCAGACTAAAGAGATACTGCAGAATGGCTGACTGCTAAACAGCACAGGACTTAAAGGACCCTGAGACTGGTGCGATCAGGGCTTAAGATAAGATAAGATAAGATAAGATAACCTTTATTAGTCCCACACGTGGGAAATTTGTTTTGTCACAGCAGGAAGTGGACAGTGCAAAAGTTATGAGGCAAAAATTAGGATACAATAAGAATAAATACAGTGCACAACTGTACAGGATAGAATAAATAAAATACTATATACAGTGGAATAAAATAAAATAAATATACAATAAGATAAAAATAGAATACAAATACAAATGCTATATACAACTGAGTAAAAATACAACGATGACAGAAA
>NW_005187403.1:402230-443727 GCF_000239375.1 Pundamilia nyererei | reverse complement strand
CCTCACATACTGTGGTCGGTCGGTGAGGTAGTCCAAAATCCAGGCAGTGAGGTGATGGTCCACTCCAGAGTTCACCAGCTTGTCCTTTAGAACCGAGGGAAGAATGGTGTTGAAGGCACTGGAGAAATCAAAGAACATGATTCTCACAGTGCTTCCAGCGGTCTCCAGGGGAGCGAGGGAACGATGTAGGAGGTGAATGACGGCATCATCCGCTCCAATGCCAGGCTGGTAGGCAAACTTACACCTTTTCCTTGATCCCCTTTTCGATTAGTACCTACTGGGATCCAATCGGCATGGTTCGCTATGGTTTTCAGGGTTTTCCATTAGTTCATAGGTACCAGGTACTTTTTTAGTACCTGCTAGCCTGGCGTTCCAAGCGATCCGCCCTGTTTCAAACAACGCCCTGTTCCTCTAGTCTGACGATAAGCCATAGAGCAGGCAGCATGTATATTCTTGCATCGATGTTCACCCAATCAATTACTTATTTTTAAAAACTAGCTATATCACACTGTTAGAAGTAAAAGTCTTGAATTTATAGAAAAGTATGAGTATTAAAATATAGGTACATATTAAAATATATTATGGAAATTCCAAGTGAAATCGGTCCAAGTGCTGTGCAAGCCAAGCCAGTTAGTATTTTTCTAGATCTGGACCAAAAGCTACCAAACCTAATTGTGATATAAACCTACCAAAATTAAGTTTTAAAGTTTAGATCACGGAAAACAAATTGTCCACTAAGTACCCTGAGAGCAAACAGTGGTTTGTTAATTACTATACTTGTTTCTGCTGTTAGTTTTTTATTCCAAAAACATGGCAAATAGTGAGTTGTATTTATGTATATTTCGCCATAATAAATATCACTGAACATATCATAGTAGTGACAAATACATTAACATAGTGTTCAATGGAATACAGAGGTACAGTATTACATGAACAATGGTGTGGATGTTTCAGCCAATCAGATTTTTCCCGGAGGGCGGAACTGACTTGTTGATCGGGTGTCGATTACCACTGCGCAGCCGCAGCCCGTGTGACGAAGATGGTGCTCATCAAGGAATAGTGAGTGTGAAAATGTTTTTAAAAAATGTTTTTTTAGTGCGTTTAGTAGGGTATTCAGATCGGTCCCACATTTGATTATTGAGAAGTACGCATGTGTGTTTCATTTAGCGTTGTCGTTCGCTGTATTTTACGCTCCTGTAGTCTGTAAAAAGCCAGCTTGTGAGCAGGTTGGATCAGGACGTGGATAACGGGACCCACCGGTCTTTTTAAGGCGTTGCTAGTACAAGCTACAGTTAGCTTCTGAGTTGTAGATGCAGAGGGGATAATTAGCTTCTTAATGAAAACGAGTTACATAAAAAGGCTGCACCGCTCACACATAAGCCTTTTGCACATTCAGCGAGTTAGTACTACTTTGACGGTTTGCTGTATTGCCAACGTGACTGCAGCTAGCCATGTAGCAGCGTGTTATATCTCTGAAATGCCGTTACGTTAAGCTTTGGTCCCGTGAGTGAGAGATTAAGGGTCCTTCTGTCGGATTTACCATTTATGCTAGCTGGCTAAGTTAGCTGTAGCGGCTAGCATGACAATTCTCTGACAACCGAGTTTATTTAAAAGTCCACAATCAGCTGCTAGTACAACTCATTGTTAAAGCAGAAGAGAGCTTATTGTTAGGAAATAGTTATGCAGGGTTTATTGTCTGTACTCCCCCGTACCATACGTCAGCTATAGCCTACAAGCTAGCATGGGGTTATGGAAGGACTAACTACTTTGCTGTTAGTTTGTTGCGCTAGTGGTATAAAG
Source organism: Pundamilia nyererei (assembly GCF_000239375.1). Taxonomy (NCBI): domain Eukaryota; kingdom Metazoa; phylum Chordata; class Actinopteri; order Cichliformes; family Cichlidae; genus Pundamilia; species Pundamilia nyererei. The sequence continues at coordinate 441,927 of NW_005187403.1, read as the reverse complement.
TTAACCCTCTAAAACTGGGCAGCTAACACGAACACTATATTAATGATGCGTAATTGTTAAAACAATTACTCTTAATATTTCTGCCCATCAATCGGGTGGATTGAAACTATGCAGTGGACGTTTTCATTCTTTCTTATTAAATCTAGCATTCACTGCGTGGCTAACCTGTGTAGCCTACATATAACGGGAGGCTACCTGTTGTTAGGGGATAGCACAGAATGGGTTCGATTCCATACAGTACTTCAGTATCAGAGCCAGGACTATTAATATCTATAAAAATTGTTGGTTAAAAGCAACTAACGTAGTCTCACGGAGGGAGAAACAAATATACTGGTTAATGAAATTAATCTTTCATTAATGGCTTATATCTCAATATATTAAAAAAAATTCCTAAACATAAGCTTGTGTTGTTACTGGTTAATCACGTATTATAAAATTCTGAACTGATTGTAGTATGTATCTTCTTTTCTTTTTGTTGCTGGATAATGCAATTTTAAATAATTTAAGATTTTTAGTTTAAAACAAAACAAAACAACCTTACAGCTTTAATGTCTTTCAGCCTTTCATGACACTGAACATTTAGCCCATGCAAAATTGGTTTGATGCAAAAAATAACTGTAAGCCACTGCCACTGGTAAATGTGTGGTACTTTTGATGTTAGACTTGATAGAATTGAGTCACAGATGACTAATATTAATGCTGTAAGGCTGACCTTACATTTTGATATGTTACACTGGGCTGGTTTAGCCCACTGCCACGTGTGTGATTGTATACGTTGAACATGAGCATTAATTATGATGTTTTTATGTCAGGCATAATTACTTTCTTAGTACAACCGATTTTCGGTACTAAATAATACTATTTATAAAGCAGCTTTGGTGCAGCTATTTCAATTGACTTTGTGAAAAATGTGCAATGTTACATTTAACGGCACATGTAGTAGTTCTTCCTTTGCTCAAGAATCTGGTTAGGCCCTCTATTCGTTAGCAGAGCAAGGACTACCTTCTGCAGCTACATTCCCAGACAGTTGCACTGGAAAGGCAGCTGAAATATATAGATGATCAGCAAATACAATTTGCTGAAATTTCAAAGCGATAGTTAAGGGATGTGCATGTGCATATGAATACAGAGCTTTCAGACTGTGGGAAATAATGGTAGAATGAATTTCCACTTAGGATGAAAAGATGCCTGTTGTATCACTGTAGGACCACTGTAGAAATAGATTTTTTTTAGTCATATTATTACATTTAAGAATCCTGACATTTTAAGGGATTCTACATGAATATTTAACTGACTATTACTAATTCATTCTATAACTAATCAATTCATTTACTCATTATTTTAGCTATAAATTTACACTGTTATTTGTTGTAGCAAGAGAAACAAATAAAGCTGCTTATAATTCAAACTTTAATAAAGGTTGTGTCTGAGCACCAGAGTACTTGTACTGCATTTGTCTGTGATGTCTGAAATTCAAGTACTGGTATGTCTTCACAAGCCAGTTTGGCCTTTGGCCTTTTTAACCCAAGAAGGTCATTTTCAGTGTAGACCACAGGTGTTGAACTCCAGACCTCGAGGGCCGGTGTCCTGCACGTTTTAGATGTGTCCTTGATCCAACACAGCTGATTTAAATCGCTAAATTACCTCCTCAACATGTTTTGAAGTTCTCCTGAGGCCTGGTAACGAACTAATCATTTGATTCAGGTGTGTTGACCCAGGGTGATATCTAAAACCTGTAGGACCTCGAGGCCTGGAGTTCGACACCGCTGGTGTAGACCTTTTCGCTGCCATTATTTTTAACGATCGTGGCTCAAGAGTTGGGAGTTCGCCTTGTAATCGGAAGGTTGCCGGTTCGAGCCCCAGCTTGGACAGTCTCGGTCGTTGTGTCCTTGGGCAAGACACTTCACCCGTTGCCTACTGGTGGTGGTCAGAGGGCCCGGTGGCGCCAGTGTCCGGCAGCCTCGCCTCTGTCAGTGCGCCCCAGGGTGGCTGTGGCTACAATGTAGCTTGCCATTACCAGTGTGTGAATGTGTGTGTGAATGGGTGGATGACTGGATATGTAAAGCGCTTTGGGGTCCTTAGGGACTAGTAAAGCGCTATATAAATACAGGCCATTTACCATTTACACATAGTGAGTATTAGTCAATGTAAATACAGTTTGGGGTTATGATTGTTCTTTGACACTAAATGCTGAAGATTTAAATATATGTTGTAATGTATTGATTATTGATGTACTGACAAAAACTAGGTGAAAATGAGCAAATAAGTCACCTTTAATGATTGCCAGTGACACAACTTTTTGTACCTTTGAAAATTGCATGCATTATGCAAATTATGTAGATATTCTGAAGTATAATATTGTGTAGCACACAGTAGTGTTTATATACAGTAGACATTGAGTACACAACAGAACACACACTTGATTAATCAGTAGGTGTTTAGGTAAAGCTTGCCTCCACCAGTGTGTGAATGTGAGAGTGAATGAATAGTGGCATTGTAAAGCGCTTTGAGTGCCTTGAAAAGCGCTATATAAATCCAATCCATTATTATTATTATTATAAATGGTGGGGTGCCAAATCTGCCAGTCTAGGAGTATTTTTTATTAATGAGGACATGAAGATCTAAGCAAAAAAGAATTCGTTACTGTCTGTTTGGTGGTTTTCTTCATTTTGTAATTAAGCTGCAATATGCATATAATAGTTCAGGTCTAGTAGCTCTTATTTTAATACGTTTAAGGTTAACTAGAACTACTACTACTAAATTGTCTTGAAACAGTAGGTTTGTCAAATCTAGTTTTTAAAAGGTAACTATTTAAGTTTCAATTTTAGTGGGGATTACAGCTTAATAGATACACAATATCTGATGGTAATTTGGGGGGTTTAATGATTTCTTACAACTCTTCTTTAGCTAAGATGAAATGATTGTACAGAATGTATCTTTTATTGGCTTTAAAAAACAGGAACTGGTTGCAGAAGTTTGAAATTATTTTGGATTTTTACTAATGCATTCAATATTTTATTAAATGTCCCTTAGCCAACTGCACCTTGAAAGATGTTTTTGGTAGGCGTTAACAAGCATCTAGCATGAAATTGGCTGAATATTTGATCACAAGTTTTGATTTATTGAACCACTTGGGAAAGTGGTTACACATCTGAATAATTTATACTCATGTACAGTTGACCCAAACATGACAGGAAGGTTAAACTGATGTGCAGTTGTTTAGAAATGGCTCATTAAGATTCTGGAATGGACTGTCCAAGCTCCAACCTCATGCCTAACTTGTGAACTATGCCTAAAAGCTGGATGAAACAAACTAATTTAAATGAAACCATTTCTGAGAGTGGCCAGATATCCAGCCAGAAACTTGTTGATGGCTACCAAAAGCATTTGGCCAAGGTCCAATTTGCTAAGGGACATTTAACCGAGTATTGGTGTGGGTGTATGTATGCACTTGAGCCTGTATGTATTCTTTGATGCAGCTGGAAACACTTCCCGCAAGTCGAGCTGCCCGAGAGTCACAGAATTTACAGAAAATGTTACATTTTTGTGATTTATATCGTTATCGATGATAGAATTCTTATATCGAGATATGAGATTTTGGTCATATAGCACAGCCCTAGGTGTATCTACTAAAAATATTGTACAAGTTAAAATCTCAGTGACCTCGACCTTAAGGTCACTGAGAGTTCTCTGTCACGTTTTCTGAAAATCTTGTATATGCGAACGTAGGATTTTGAAATTCGGACCATAGCTGCATCTGCTAGGTGCATCTGTTTCCCCTCACCTCGGAGGTTCTGGCAGCAGATGACCTGTTTCTTCGAAACAACGTTCCTCCTTCACACTGTTATCAAGTGCTTGCTCATAATTTTATCAGAAAACTATTGCTACTTAGTAATTGGAGTTCAGCTACAGCCATATACTATACTCAGTTACTCACTGACGTGTTAACATTCAGACTGGTAAACATTTATAGCAAAAAAATGTTTTTAAAGAAGCAAAATTTTAGGAATGTTGAACCATTTCATAAAAGTTTTTAGGCAGTGGCATCTGTCTCCTTACAGCCATCCAAAAGAGTGTTTAATCCTTAACATTTGATCAGCTTGGTTCTATTTTAAAAATGGAATTTTATTCATATTTTATTCATATCTTTTAAGTCTTTAACCTATTTGTTTCTCTCTTCTTTTCCTGTCATATCCTCCTTGCAGCCGTGTAGTGTTGCCAGTCTCTGTAGAAGAGGTGAGTATTATTGCCTACATGTTCTCTTAAAATATATATGGGCATATTATTTAAATTCACTGTGTTATTGTAATATTTTGATAAAATAGAGGGAGTATTGTGTTTGTCTTACACAGAAAATGTTCATCCACGCTGGCTTTAGTCTGAACCTCATATTAAGACAAAAAGCCTTTGTTAGAGACTACTGATGTTATTGGGACAGGCTGTGTGTTGCAGAGATCAGAGTTACACTGGGGGTGTAGACTCAACCTTTTGAACTGCATTCTGGCTGTTGACTTAACAGCAATGATGCTTTTATGCTCTTTTTTTGTGTGTGTGTGTGTGTAATCTCAAAACTAGACTTCTGTTTAGTCTTTAATAACTTTCACTTCTAATGGAGGTTATTATTGGGATTCTACAAGAAATAATTGTTTTGCTGTGTTGTTTTTTTCTCAACACAGTGAAGGATTTTCTATATGAGTCTGTTTGGGTCTTTTTTATTAGTTTGTTACTGCTCGTATTGTGAAGCACATTTTGTCAAATAACCATTAATATCACGATGGTGGACATACATTAGGCATACAAGTCCAAATAAAGGGACAAAGTTTTTTTGTTTTTGTTTTTTAAAGATAAAATGTACAAATATAAAGATGTTATTGATGGGCTTGTAAAAATGTGTTTAAAACCTTTAAGTGTACAACTCAGTGACTGAAATGCTGTTTAAAATGTTGCTAGACTCTTGTAAACGAACGTGCAGCCCAACATTGCTTTTTTAATGTACATTAATACCGACAATTACTTCCTATGTTGGTTCTAGTTGCTGTTAGTGATACTCCATCTTTGCACTTATGTGCCTTCACAGGCTTCAAGGGCCCGCAAAGCCTTTCACAATCCTTCCAGTTAATCTAAGGATTTTTCACTGTAGTCAAAGCTGATTTCCACTCTGTCTTCTTTGTGTTCCCATTTCTTGCAGTATCAAGTAGGGCAACTGTACTCTGTGGCTGAGGCCAGCAAAAATGAGACAGGAGGAGGAGAAGGCATTGAAGTGCTGAAGAATGAACCCTATGAGAAGGATGGAGAGAAGGGACAGTACACACATAAAATATATCATCTAAAAAGGCAAGGCTTTGAAATTAATTTTCTTTCGTAGAGGAATGAAGGGGAAATCATAGGGTCCTCTATAAGAGACAATTAGTCTGACCTAATTACTTAAACACTCAATAAGGATGATTTGTTTGATTGACAGGCTCTGTATATGCAAAGTTCTTGTCTGTTCCTGGTTTCATCCAGTGTAACTGCTGCCTGCTTTACACTGTGTAGAGAGAGGTGCCAAATCAGTACCCCTGACCTAATTCTAATTTTAAAACCTAAAACCTACTCTTAACCCTCAAACAGGTGTTCCTCTCCTACAGGGAACAGAAGTTATAGACATAACTATTCGTTCCCTTTCAGTTGATTCACTCGGTACAACACATAAGTATGGGACATATATACACGCCCCGCAGAGTAGCTACCGAACCAGAATCGGACCACCACCACCACCTTAGTGAGTGGTAGACCCAGCAGAAAGGACGAGCCACCGAAGGGGCTGTAACGTCCAACCAATAAAACCACACAAAAGTGTGCGGTGATGCCAAACTAGCTGCCGCACAAATATCAGCTACAGGCACCCCTTTAAAAAGAGCCCATGAGGTCGCTATCCCCCTGGTGGAATGAGTTCTCAACCCCTGGGGCAAAGCAAGACCTTTGGTGCTGTAAGCCAGTAAGATAGCTTCTATCATCCAATGGGACAGCCTCTGTTTAGACAGAGCTCTACCTCAAGTTGGATTAGCGAAGCAGACAAACAGCTGGTCACATAAACGCACATTCTGAGTGCGCTCAATGCACTGGACAAATAGAATGCATCCTCCTCTGCCCCTCAGATGCCAAAGGAGGGGAGTTCAGCAACTCAAACTCCATTGAGCTATAAGATGCAGGCATGATCTTGGGAAAATAGGCAGCATTTGGACGCAATACGACCTTGTGGCCATCAGGAGAGAACTGTGTGCAGGAGGGATGCACAGACAGTGCATGAAGGTCACCCACTCGCTTTGCCGAATCCAAAGCGAGAAGTAGTCTTATATGAAAGACATTTCACATCCACAGACTCAGTGGGTTCAAACGTGGGGCTTCAAAGGGCCTCCAGCACCAAAGACAAGTCCCAAGCAGGGACACTGGACTTAAGCACGGGTCTCAGCCAGCGAACTCCTTTCAGAAAATGTATGGCAAGCGGATGTACACCTGGTGTCACCCCGTCAAAGCCAATATGACATGTAAATATAGCTGCTAAATAAACCTTAATTGTTGAAAATGAAAGGCCCTTATCCAGCAGCTCCTGCAGAAATATCAAAACATCCGCAATAGAGCACTGAAATGGGAGAGTATGGCGGACCTGGCACCATTGCTCGAAGGCTCGCCATTTGTAAGCATACAAGCCTCTAGTAGATGAGGCACTAGTGTTCTGAATTGTCGCTATCACACTAGGCGGCAAACCCTTGGCAATCAAGTTTAACCTCTCAGCAGGTAAGCACGAAGACGCCACAGATCCTGGCGCAGATGAACCACTTCTCCTCCCGCCTGAGAGAGGAGGTCCCTGCAGAGAGGAAGCTGCCAAGGACTCGCTGCTAGCAGGCTGATTATCTCTGCATACCACGACCTTGTGGTCCACCAAGGGGCCACTACAACAGAGAGAGAGACTGCTGATGCACTCTCTCTAGAACTGGAGATATCATTTCCACTGGGGGAAATGCATACAGGAGCACGTGTGGCTATTGGTGCGCTAGTGTGTCCATGCCCAAGGGTGCATCATGGTCCATTATGGAGAAGAACAGGGGCCAGGGAGTATTTACCCTGGAGGCAAAAAGATCTACTTGAGCCTTACCCCCCTGCCTGTTTATGTAGGATACCACTGTTGAATTGTCCATCCTGACTAAGACATGCTGGCCCTCCAGGACTGGACGAAAATGTTTGAGAGCTAAGAACACTGCTAACAGCTCTAAGTGGTTGATGTGCAGCTCGCACTGGGCTGTCGACCAGATCCCTCTCACTGATGCACCCTCGTACAGCGCTCCCCACCCTCTTAGGGAAGCATCTGTGGACACCACCTTGCGAAACAACACCCTCCCAATCCGAGAGCCCTGATGCAGCAGCCCGGGCTCCCTCCAAGGACAGAGCGCTAGCATGCAAGACGCAGTTACCGTCGGCCTCCTCCGGAGGAGACATGATGCACACAGGCGGTGAGAGAGAGTCCAGCGTTGAAACGCTCTCATCTTTAACAGTCCAAGTGGCACTACGGCGATCATAGATGCCATCATGCCCAACAAATGTAATATCTGGAAACGGAGTCTGCGTCCAAGCTGAAACTGAGCGAGGCAGCGATGAAACGCGGCCAGTTTGTGCTCCGACAAATATGCGTGGCTGGAAAGCAAACATATTTCCAAACCAAGGAAAGAAATCTGCTGACTTGGGATAAGCGAGCTCTTTTGAAAGTTCACAGAGAACCCCAGTGTCTGAATGTGTGACAGAACCAGCGACAGCTGTGTCTCCGCCTGCTCTCTGGAGCAAGCTACGAGAGCCCAGTCGTCTAGGTAGGCTAAGATGCGGATGCCTGTCTCTTTGAGGGGCACTAGCGCTGCCTCGGCACATTTCGCAAAGGTGCGAGGAACGAGTGACAGCCCGAACGACAGCACCAGGTATTTGTAGGGCTACGCCCTTGAATGCAAACCCCAGAAACTGCCTGTGTTTCGGGTGTATAGCTACATGAAAATAAGCATCTGTTAGATCGATTCTTGCAAACCAATTTCCTGGGCCAACTGCACTCAAGAGCTGTCTGAGTGTTAGCATCTTGAACTTGTACGTTCGTAGATACGTGTTCAAGACTCGCAGGTTGAGGATGGGCCAAAGCCCTCTCCCTTTTTTCGGAACAACAAAATAACGGCTGTACCAACCTTTGTCTGTCTCCAAAGTAGGGACCACTCGTCTTGCTCTTTTCTGCAATACAACTTTATTTCCTCTCTAAGTATCATGGCCGCTTCGGTGCCGACAGTCGTGTTTACGACTCTCCGGAAAAGAGGCGGCTTGACCCTGAACTACAACCGGTAACCCATGGCAACGGTTCGCAGCACTCACTGAGAGGGGCGCAAGCCCACCACTGAGGCAAGTGAGCAGCCAGCTGCCTGACCTGGCTCATTCTGCCTGCAGGCTGAGCATTTGTGATTGTTTGAGAATAAACAACACTCTTTATTGATTGTAATATGGGAACATGTACATTCATACATTTTGTTGGAGGCACCTTTCCTGGGGCACAACAATGAAAAACAGGTGGAACACTTGATGTGGTCACCTGAACATTTACAACTTGAGGCATTTTGTGTGCAGGGCGTTGTGCTTGGGAGACAGTGTTAGGAAAGTGCAGCGCCTTCTGGGGCTGACAACCTGAACAGAACTTAAGTGGCACCTCTTGGGCGGCAACAGAGGGGTAAGAACAGCGTCTTCCTGCCGCTAGACCCCTCGAAACCACAACTAGGAGGGCTGAGGCTTCTTCCTCCTGGGCGTCAGGTCCTGCCAGGGGTCCGAGGGTGGGCCTTTGTTCTAGGCCAACTGGCGTGGAGCTCGGGCTGGAGGATGTGCCCCCGCTGGTGGCACACCCACTACAGCAGTGGGCGCCGGTCTCTTGCCAGTCGGCAGAGGAGCGGTGGGCCTGTGAGAGCTAGCTGCGGGCTTGGACTTCGCCTAATGATGATGTTGCGCAGAGCTTCTGTCTGCTTCAGTCGAGTCTAGCCTGAATGGCCTCAAGTGAATGTCAGAATAACCTAGCCGCAGACACTGGTACGTCCAGATATACAGCTCTGTCCCTATCCGGGACGTCAGAGAGGGTCAGCCATAGGTGCCTCTGCGCCACTACTGTCGATGCCATCCGTCTGCCCAGGGAAAGCACTGCACAGTGCAGAGGGTGTAATCCATGGCAACTCTGACCTTGTTAAGAAGAGGTGCCAGCGGTGCTGTCACCAGGAACCAGGCACATCACCTGGTACGTCTGGAGCATGGTGATGGCTCCATAGGGGGTGGGTTAGCTAAGCCAGTCTCCTTGGTGCCGTCGCCCTCCATGCACTGTCCATAGCCGGGCACAGTGGGACAAACCTCTGTCTACCTGTCATCACACGCAGGTAGACAGAGGTTTGTCCCATGATGCCGTTAGCTGGCAGACAAAGTATGGGAACATGGGAAGGCGGGTTTTGGTCGTTGCGGGCTCCGGAGGGAGGAAAAAGCCTGCCAATTGAACGGCTTCTGAGCTGTCGGAGGAGAGGGCCTGTCCAATTGCAGCTTTTCAGAAGCGCGGCGAAACAGGGGAAAAAAAGAGAAGTGTCATCATTCCCGACCGGCGCAGCAGCGGCGGCATATTGGGACGACAGTGAACACTCCTGCTTATCCTCTGACAAACCATCGATGTCCAGGCCGATGTCCAGCACGTCATCGTCTTCCTGCATGGTTCCAGCTCATCATCAGCTAACCCATCACCGTATTCCATGTGGTCAGCCCAGCTAATTGCGGGGACATCGACCGGATAATCCTCGTCTTCGGACTCTGATGAAGCCAGAGCTCCAGACTCGAAAAGGAAAAGGTCATGCCGTGCGACAGCCGTCCCTCCCAGCACATTTTCCACAAACGTCACCTGTCTTTCCGGGGTCGAGCGTCGACAAAACCCATAGGCTTCGGGCTCCATCAACGGTCTCCTAGCGTTGATGATCGCCAGGCAGACAGGGCAGGCATCGTGCTGGTCACTTTTGTGCAAAGAGAAACCACACCCCTGAGGACAGGGGCGAACAGAAGATTTCTGCTTTGCTCGCTTTGGTTAGGAGTCTATTCCAAACCGCAAAGCCAAACGCTGTACAGGAAAAACTCGAAATTAGCGCTCTGCGGGCAGCCTACACACCAACTGCGCACTGGAGGCTAACACCAACAGGGGCAGTTAAGCTAAGTTCAAGTCGGCAGACAACGGCGCTAACTAGCAGCAGCTAGCTAGACCAACTCAGCAGAGGTGTTCTCAGCGAGGTGAAGAGCGTAAGAACTGAGGGATGACTGTGATGAAAGCGGCTATATGTGCAGGCGGGGCCGTGCGTGTGTCATCACACGTCATCTGCCTTAAAGGTGTGAATAAAAGTTTCTTCAGCCAGGACACGCGAGGGTGTGATATCCATGTGTTGTACCAAGTGAATCGACTGAAAGGGAATGTGAGAGCTGGTCAAAAAGTTAAAATTTTTTATCACTTTAATAGTCTAAGACTAGATGTATATGTGTTAATTACTTTCGCGCTGCAAGTGATGCATTTAGGGGACTGTTTTTTTTTCCCTTAGTTTAAATGAAAAGTCTAGTCCCTCAACTGAAAATAGATAAAATGTGCATAAAGGTTCAGGCTTTATGTCAGGTGTTTAAACTTATTTTGTCCACCGTCTGTATATTGTATGGTCTTTGTGATTATGTGATTACGGGAAATGGGTTTGGGTAAGAGCTCTAGACATGTACAGCATGAGAATTGATTAAATATTTCAGATGATAGCCATTTACAAACAGAGTTATTATTGGTTTTAAAGAGCGCAGTCTGCTCCCTGTTACAATGTTTTATGGCCTTTGAAAGACACAAGTTGGAAAGTATAAGGATTGTCTAATTTTCTCTTTCATAACAGTAAAGTCCCGGGTTACGTGAAGATGATTGCACCAGAAGGAGCATTAGTTTTTCACGAAAAGGCTTGGAATGCCTACCCATACTGTCGCACTAGTAAGTACACGCAGAAGTGTGCTTGTGTTATTTGAATTGCATTAATGATAAAATTATGGCGAGTAATTTGTCTGTGAGGAAATATGCAATTGATTCAGTAGTAGATGCTAGTGACTAGTTACCCACAGCCCTTCCTATCTCATGTTTCCCTACCAGCTGGCTTGCCAGCCAGGCTGCAATTGTGGAAGTCCTCTGTATGATTCAGATGTTTTCCCCAGTATTTCCACCATCCTGGACTGCAGCTGACAACAGTAGACCTTTTGATTCAGAGATCCACTGCAAGTGGGAGAATCACTCTAACCAGAACTTGCAGCAGGTGGAAGGCTGATTCATCCGCTGCTATGACCAACTCATCAAGGCTGAGGAAGAAGGACTACCAGCTGCAGTCCGAGACAGGGAAATTTGAGAGATCCATAGAACAAGAGCCTCGTATTCCTCTATTATTTACTACAAAATACTTGGCAAATAAATTGTTTGCACAGAAGAAACTTAGACTTGTTATTATTTAATAGTTTTGATAGTGCACTTAGCCACTACAGAAATAGGCATTTTATAAATGCATTTCAAATAATACTAAAAATGTACAGTTTTTTGTTAATTATTTGATACTGATGCTCTTTTTTTTTCTCTTTTCCTTTTTACTCTGCAGTTGTGACGGTGAGTTACTCATTACCTCTTTTTGGAGGTTTTTTTTGTTGTTGTTAAAGGCCTAGTCCCACCAGAAAATCCACCCATTAGCCATTCCATGTCCTCTAGGACAGGAGGGGTCTAACACCAAGTTAGATGATCACAGCCCATTTTTATGCCAGGAAACTTCCACAAAGTTGAGTTTGATGTGACATCTTCCACTACCTGCTTCAAATCCTTTAACATAAAACTTAATCTACAATTTTCATTGACATATTTGTTTAATTTTTATAAGGCCAGTTTGCATTTGCATAAAGTAAACAGATATTACTTTATGTATGCAACAAATGCTCATCAGCGTATGCCACAAATATTTGATCCACTCTCTGTTCCTTGATATTTGCTTCTCTGTCCTTTTGATGTTTGAAGTTCAGAGCCCACTATTGCTTTACATTACTGGCAAGTTAACTAGCGTTACTGATATTAAAAATAGACCAGAGCTGAGTGGTATAGCATCACCAGTGTTGCTTTAGTCTGATTGGTTAATTGGATTTAGCTGCAGGTTTTACGTCTCACAACCTTCCATTCATAGTGTTGTTGGTACCAGCCAAGATCAGCTGTAACTGTCAGTGTAGGGGACCTGCCTGACTTCTGAGTGACAGCTTGTCATTGCTTCACTTCAACATATAAAGAATGTTATTTGTCTCCTACTTTTCAGAATGAGTACATGAAGGATGACTTCATGATTAAGATCGAGACCTGGCACAAACCTGACATGGGAACAGTAGAAAATGTAAGTGAAAAGGAATGCTGGGGGTATCCCAGCAGTGCATTGAAATTCTGTCAAATGAGAGGGGGAAGGAAAATCTATATAATATTGAGAAATGCTGGATAGTGCGGGTTGAAGTAAATGTTTAGACACCTGAGAAATGTCCATGATTTTTATGTCCCTATGTTGAGATACAGGCTCCTATTTAAAAGCCACAAAACACAGGCTGGCCAGCCTTATGTTGATAAATCTTTCTGTCATACACTTGCATGATAGAAGGGTCCAAGTTAGAGTTTACACGGCAGTTTTGAATTTGCATGTGATTTGGTTTAGACTCAACAAATTTGAATGAAAAACAAATGCCTCTTTTTCTCCCTGTTTTGCACTGAAATGTTTCCACTTTGTTTTCTTTATGCAGGTCCATGAACTGGATGAGCAGACGTGGAGGACTGTCGAAGTCGTACCCATAGATATTGCAAACAAAGAAGAAGTGGCCCCAGGGGTGAGTCTTGATTATGGATGATGTTTAATGAAGATCTCCTATAAGCCACACATTAAGAAGTTAAAAAAAAGTTTAATAGACCTGAATACGGGACAATATTTTTGCTGGAACACATTTCTTAAAAAAAAAAAGTGAGGGCTTTATGGGGTTTTTTTGTTTTGTTTTGTTTTTTTAACTAGAAAATTATGTATTTACAGTTGCTTATGCAGGTAAAGCAGCTGTGCCTCAGGAGTTTGAGTGGGTCAGAAGGTTAGGGGCTTGATCCCTGGCTACTCTAGTCTGCATGTCAAAGTATCTTTGGGCAAAATGCTGAATTCAGAGTTTGCCTGTATGTATCCATTTTAGTGTGACTGTTTTTACATGTTAGAAGAGTGCTTGACTAAAGAATAAAAATCACTTATATGGATGTGTGTGTGATTGGGTGAATGAGACTTGTAAAAAGCTCTTTGAGTGTTCTTACAAGTCTTTGAGTATAAAAGCAGTACCAGTCCATATCTAATTTACAAAGCTTTGAATTAATTTGTTTTCAGCCTTAAGGCTGTTTTTAAGACTGTGGGAATTTAACCTACACAGGGGCTATGAGATGCTTTCGTGTATGGACCTTCGAGAGAAGGCAACAGAGTGATAGACTCTGCATAGTTTGAATGCTGATTGCTTTCAAAGGATATCTGAAAGGGACCCATCACAGGAGAGTAGGTCCATTAGGTGTCCATCAATACTCAGTTTCACTTCACTACAAAAATAAGTTCTTTAGCCTGTCTATGTCTACAACAAAATCAAATGTAAGGATCACCAAGAGCACAAACAGGACTATATTACCTGAGGGCTGTACTATGAAGATAGATTAGTTGGTTTGCCAGGTACCAAACTTTTTAGTGTCACAAAGGTGGTTCTCTTTTTACCTGGCTGGATCACCATGATAACATTAATTTGATTATCACATGCTCTGTGTTGTGATGATCAGCTCACCAGATAAATGACTTTGTGCAGGATTTCCTTACTTACAGGTAGGGCAAGGCAATATGACCAAAAAAGTTTATCACGAGATATATATTTGAAAATTTGCGATAACGATATAACTTGACGATATAATTGATGCAAGACAAAATACTTTACAACTCCACAAAAAGAGGTGGTTTGGAACATGAAACTGTAGTAAAAAACAGTCAGATAAGTCTAACTTTACTCACACAATTTAGTTATACACACACAATACGATAATATTATGTTGAAGTACAGTTCGTATCACTCCGCGAGGCTCCTCACTACGGTAGCCGTAATGCTCCGACAATCCATCAAGCGGTGCAGCTTCACAGCTTACCAAAGTCGCACTAAAACATTTTTTAAACAGATTTTTGAGCGCCGGACAAAAACCAAAGTTGCACCATTTTTACAAACCAATTCTGTTTCATCTGTTTCATTCAACGATTTGCTTTTGCCCTTCTCATTCTCCGTCGCCGTCATGCTTTTTCCACCATGTGTGTATGAAAACAAAGGCTCTGTGCATACGTGTTTTATCCATATTCTATCGTGATATTTCATTTTCTTATCATTGCTTAACATTATACCGGTATTACCATGAACAGTATAATATGGCCCAGCCCTACTTACAGGATTGTTGCATTTTGCCATTATATTTTCATAAACTTGAATAATAACAATAGTAATAACATTTGAGAAAGTGCTTTACAGTTTGAACACCTGGAGGCAACCACTGTTGTGAATTGGCACTTTATAAATAACTTGAATTTTATTGAATAAAATCACACATTAAAGACAAGTTTATATGTCCAAAAGTGCAAAAACACAGTCAAGCATATGGTTTTATATTCATTCCTGCATACATACTAACCTCTGTCATTAGCACTGAAAACAACTGAAAGAATAAGTACCAAAATATCTTGTTTTTGCTCTGTCATCTGTTATCTGATAACATTTGGAGTAACTGATTTGGAGTAAATTGTGCTCGCTTAATTCATTTTGTGCAGGAGAAGAGTCAAATTATGTTCAAAGCTACACAGAGCTTTGTACACAGCAAAATCTCCAGTGTTAAATTAACACTAGAGAGTGTCTATATGGGTCCACACCTCTGAGTGTTAAATACAACACTGTTGAGTGTTAAATTAACACTTTTGACAATGTTATATGTTTAAAAGTACCGGTAACCTAGTCAGTTTTGCAGATTAACAATGGCTAACACTGAGCAGTGCTGATTTTCTAACACTGGAAAATAACTCAAAATGTTAGAAATATTCCAGTGTTAGAAAACCAGCACTGCTCAGTGTTAGCCATTGTTAATCTTCAAAACTGACTAGGTTACTTTTAACACTGTCAACGTGGCCTCACAAAATTATCATGACCACAACGACCGTGGATGGACATTGCTGCTCAATCACAGCTGCCTGATCAATGTTTTTCATTAGCAATTTAGCAAAGTTGATGGTGGCGGTGTGCATATCTGTGTGCGTGAAAGACAGAGGGAGAAAAAGGGAGAGCGAGCGACAGATTTTCTGTTATAACCTCCATGTTATGGACGCACAGTGTCTGTCTAACCCCTGCGAGTCAATCGTGCAGTTTGAGTAGAAGCTGAATAACGCGACTGAAAAAATCGCAGTGTATGTCCAGCTTAAAATGTTCCTGTTAAAATTCCTAATTCTGCTATCACAGTATCCCAGCAGATGGTTTTATTATTTTCTCCCTGCATAATCTATTCATTTGTCTTTTGTGTGACTATGATCTATGTCTTTTGCTTCTGTCAATTTAACATTTTGTCACCGTCTGACTTGAAAGGAATGCCCTTATAGTTTGTGTTATTAAATAAACTATAAATCTGTCTTTTGGAGCAGCTCAGTAATCCATTGGGCCATAAGTTAGAACATAAATCATTGTACTTCTGGTTGAAAATTTTAAAGGTGGTATTAAGGCATTGTCATTGAGGTGGGTCTCGATTGTCCCAGTGTTTCTTATACTGACTCCTGTAAAGTAATGACTTAAGTGGATCAGTGTGGAGGTCAAGGCTTAATCTAAATGTCCATCTGCTCCAGCTATTCGCCACACTTTCCCAACAAAGCTAATGGATTAAAACAGCACAGCAAACCTTGAGCTCAGGATTTAGGGCATGTAACAGAGATACGTTCTTGCTCTTCTTCAGTGTTACAGGCCATCCTGAACTCTGCTGAAAGGGTAGGCTGGATTCAGTGTGACTGAGACAGCAAGATTTAGGGCATGTAACAGAGAGAGAGAGATTGTTGCTCTTCGTCAGTGTTGATATATTGGCAGGGTGATATAGCGGCCTATATTGGCAGTTTAACTGATATATTTGTGTCTGGATTTATGACCAAGAAATGAAAATTAAAAATGTAAAAAAGAGACAGGAACAGCACCCTTTTAATACTCAGTGTTGATATTCCATAGTTTATCCACTAGATGGGACTCTGCATCTTCTTTGTTGACAACACATTTGGGACACCACAAACAGAACAACCAGCTAGCAACGTTTGGTAGAGGGTAAAGAAGTAATTTCAGGGATATCAGATTTTTAATCGCCAAATATCACATTGGTCCGAAAAATCGTTGGGCTCTAGTCTGTGTAGTATCTGTAGTCTTCAAAGAATCGTGCCTTCTCTGTGCTCCTGCAGCAGACAAGTTGATGTTCTGCTACATTTAAAGATTTCTTTTCCTTTGACTCTCCTGCAGGACTATAAGCCAGAAGAAGACCCTGCGCTTTTTCACTCAGCCAAAACAGACAGAGGACCTTTAGGCCCTGAATGGAAGGTACCAGACATGGACACAGAATCTTGCTCATTTTTGTCCTTTGTTTCTTAATCCTAATCCTGTCTTTATTTATGCTTTTCCTGTGTGCTCTTTGCAGAGTGAGCTGAAGGCAGATTGTCCTTACATGTGTGCATACAAACTGGTCACTGTCAAGTTCAAATGGTGGGGTCTGCAGACCAAAGTGGAAAACTTCATCCACAGGGTAACATATGCTCTCCTCTCTCATCAGATAAAGGAGAAGTCTTATATAGTCTTTAAGTATTTTAAGGTCACTGAGGTACACTTTCTTTTTCTTTCTTTCTTTCTTTTTTTTTTTAAAAACATTTAACTTTTTTAGTGTTTTTATTATCATGATAAGCTTTTCAATTTATGTCCTGTCTTTGCATGCTAGAGTTGAGTGTGGCTTGTGTTTTACACAAGTGTGATGAATGTGACATAAAGACATGAAGGAAACAAATCTTTCTTGCTGTTGGTCACTAAAGCACTTCTGTATTTTGGAAAATCTGTCTTTATTTCAGCTGCTGTACAACCTTTATGGTATTCTTTTTTTTTTTTTCCATTTAAATGTCTGTCTGTTTTCCACAGCAAGAAAAGCGTATTTTCACCAACTTCCACCGCCAGTTGTTCTGTTGGATTGACAAATGGGTGGGTTTGACCATGGAGGACATCAGGCGGATGGAAGAGGAGACTCAAAAAGAGCTTGAGGAGGTAATTAACTCAAACAGAATCCAATCTGAAATAACTGTCCTTGTCTCGGGGTAGTTTAAAGTTGAAATTACATACAGTTGTCTCCATATTTAGAAATGTTTGGAAATCTGTGGTAATGGTTTGAAATATTTGACCGGGCTGTTGGAGAAGACACAACATGATTCGTGTTCGCGATTTAACCCTTTTGCTCCTGAATTTCACATTAGATGCGTCAGAAAGGAGATGTTCGAGGCACCTGTGCCACAGATGAGTAGAACCCCGTTGCTGTAGGTCTGACACTAGAGGCAGGCTGAGTAAGTTTCATCATGAGTGATGGTTACACTGCATGGATCAGTCTCCACTCCATGGCTTCAGGCTGTTGTCGTCCTGCTGTTTTTAACCTATATCTGGAACCAACCAGTGTTCTCTTGTCTCTTACACTTTATATCCCAGTGTCATTTTTTTCATTCTGACCTTCCTCTCCTTTTATCCCTTTATCTCCTTTATTTCCTGTTTTTATTTTTATTTCTTTAATTAAGAACTGTGGATTTCAGTTCTTAATTATTTTTTTGTATTCATGACAATCAAAACTAGAATGAGCGTTAAGGCTGTCGATGAGGATTCTTAATTATATTCAGCAGCACTACCAGGGGCAGTAGGTACCTCTGAGGGACATATCCACCTACCTGGTAAAGCCAGCTATACCAGGTAGATGGATATGTCCCTCGCAGAGAAAGAGCATGTTGTAATTATGGAATATAAGTAGGCTGCTGTCAGCTGAAAAAAGGCAAAACATATTAATAATGTTTGAGGGTTTTTCTTCTATTCAGTAATTTTATGTTTTATGACACTTAATAACAGCAGCCTAATTACATATATTAGCTAGCTTAATGGTTGTAGTTTTTCTTCAAAATAAAACTCTCAAATACTTAGACCCAATGGGAGTGTAATTAGGTCTGAAATAATTTAACAGCAACCGCGTGGTAATGATGGCAGAGTGTTCACAAGCCAACTCCACAAAGACAGATTTACAGTCCTCTCTTAGGCAGTTTTTCAGATTGAATTGAATTTAATCTTTTTTAATCAAATATTCATATTTTAAACACTTTAATCTAATTATTTGGCATATTTTGTAATGTGTTAGTGGGTGGGATATATTTTTAACACATATTTCTGTTGAAATTGACACACCTACTATACAAGTAGTTATGTCTCTGAATGTAATGCAATATAATTTGAACCTCTGTGAATGGGGGTAACAAAAGGTAATAAGTGAAAGTTATAAGTAAAAGAGGGTTTGCAACAAATTCATGTAAGACAGAGATTCTTCTCAATATCTATGACCAATACATTTTAAACATTGTATGTAAAAACCTTCAATGATAAGATAAGGAATAGGATTGTGATCATTTTCATTTTCCCCCTCCTGCCTGCTACTGTTTGTCATTTTCGCTCACATTTTAAGATTTTCTTTCAGCTCCCACACCTTCACGTCAGGCACTTTCATTTTTCCTCCTCATGTTTTGTGTTTGTGATGCTTATTCTTGTTTTTTTTTCTTTGATTTTTGGAAGTCGGCTGCATGCACATTGCTCTCTACTAACAGACTTAAAACATCAACAGTTTGGCAAAGAGAATTCTTTTGTGTTTGGCTTAGCCATATGTCAGTTTTCTGCCTCTCATTTAGGTCTAGTTTGTGTACATTGAACTAAAATATGTGAACTAAAGTGGGGCAAAATGTTTATTTTTAATGTTATCTGTGTTTAAAAAAAAGTTGTTTAAAAAAAGTTTAAGCATCACTTGACTTTTTCCACACATTCAACACACAAGCTGACTACTGCCTTTTCTTTTTCATTCAGCTGCGTAAAACAGGTCAGATTCGAGGCACCAGTGCTGCTCATGAGCAGTGAGGCAAATCAACCAAACCCTGTCACGATGATGTCATCAGAGACATGTCCACCACGCTGAGGAAATGGCCCTGATTGTCGCCTCTTCGCTTCCTGTCTCACATGATTCATTGGGGGGTTTGAAATGATTGGTTAACAGTACTGTACAGATCCTACCCCCAGTCACAAGCCTCCTGTTCACTCAGAGAAGAAAAAAAAACAAAACAAAAAAATCAAAAAAAGAACAAAACAAAAAAAAAGGTTTTGCATTCATATAAAAAGAAAAAAAAAACTTTGCACAGATCGTAAATTGCCTGATATGTAATTGTTAGTTGATTATTCCAATGGGCTTTGTTTTTATCCAGGTGTGTAAATGGTGACTCACAAAGTCAAGCCTTTTAAATTCATTAGAATGTTTTTAGCTACACGTTCCCACACAAATTTCTATGAGATGATTGAAGCAGGTATCAGACAATTGAATTCCCCACGTTCTCCTTGTATTATAACTGTCTGTCTCTACTTTAAACCTCGTCTCTCCCCTCAGTATTGTCGATATACTTGTCCTGGTAAAAGGTTTTTCTCGGTTCTCTGCCGTTGTTCCACTGGCCCACTATGTCTGGGGTTTTTTTGTTGTTTTTTTCTTTATTTTGAATTCTCAGGCAGATCCATGCCTATTTTTTTATGGTTTAAAAGCAAAGATGATGCTCATGCATGATGGGTAATTTATTTTTGCCCACCCCTTTCTTCGACACAAGTGCATGTGGACAACAGCAACTCCTCACTTTTAAACTGTCGCTGCATGTCTACAGCCACTGCAGTGCGTGTTGTGTGTGTTGTTTAGAGGGCAAGTCAGTACCCTCCACGAGAGTATGTACTTTACACCTCTGTGTTGGCGTACGCATCTGTGTGCTTGTTTGTGTTTTTAACTGCCTTCACTCTTAAAACTGTCAGTCTGGGGACTGAGATGGTTAACATTCAGCATAAGATCAAAGCTTCTGAGTGCTCTCACACCACCAGCAGCCTCTTGAACTTTGCCTCATGCTGTCGCTGCATGGCCTTTCTCCTTGGCTAGGGCTTTAACTGGAGGACTGTCAAACCTCCCCAAAAGCTGCTTCTTTTTTTTTTTTTAATTTTCTGGTTTAGATTTAAATGAGGATGAGAGTCTGTGCACTGCTGCGTGCATGAATCAAGGTAGTTTTTTTTTAAGTTTTTTTTTATATCTTTCTCAAACTACTGTTTCCGCTCTACTGACAGAACAAATGGGTCCAGGCAGATCTGCCATGTTTGTTACAGATGTGGATTAGCTTAGTTTTTTTGTTTGTCCACCCACACACACAATTACTTTTTTTTTTTTTTTTTTTTTTTTTAAAGCTTTTCACCTAAGTTAACTAACTACAAGAAGGTAGTATAGTATGAGGTCGCACTGCAAATTTGACTCTTGCAGTGAGCTAGTCAGAGCCTCATCTAGAAAATGTGTTGATCACTTCCCTCTGTCACAAACTTTCTTTTCTGGTTGCATGGACTTGAGGTTAGAGCAGTGTATCACAGCACGGGCTGAGTTTTTTTATATATATATTGAAGTTAACACAGATCAGGTCAGGCTCAATGTAAAATATTTAGGATGTTTTTTATGATGACGTAGTTTGGTTAAGGCTTTTGATCAGGTGTGTGTGTGTGTGTGTGTGTGTGTGTCTCAGAATTTGTAGGTTTTGATAGAACCTATCTCTGTGTGTTTCTGTTTAACAGGTAAAAGAGAGCCTTTAAGTGTACTTTATAAAAGGCCCGATTTTACAGATAAAGCGCTCATCAGCATTGTCAGGTTTATCATTTAATACTGTATTGCTACAAGTAACTCTAAGGAAGTTGGAATGTCAGTGGAGCACATAACAGCTTTGTGGATAGCATGCTGCTAAAGCAGAGCAAACTGTTCACGTGTTGAACTGTACCTCATCCATGCTTATGAATGTACAGCTACACAGATAAAGGGATAGATTTTACAGGATGTTAATAACTCCGGGAGCACTGACATGTTTCACACCTGTACAAACATGACATGGACCTGTTATATCACCAGTACGAGGACAAATAGGTTTAACAAAACAGCTAATTTGCATGCTCTTTTTTTTTCTTTAGGTTTTTTTTCTCTCGGTTTGATCTCTTGATGCTTTTAAGAAACTCTTGAATTGCATCACACAAGAAGGAAGTGGCCTCTCCCAAAATCCAGCTCCATTCAGCTTGACCTCTGAATTATATGACGAGGAGTGAAAAGCCTGAGTTTGATGACGGGAGTCGCCTTTTGTAGCATTACCAGTGATGCCAGGTATGACTGTGAGGGGAGGGATAGAAGCTTAGGGAACAGACGGAGTCAAAAATACTGTTTTCTTTATTGTAATCATGAAAAAGCATCTGCAAAATCTACTGTTGTTTTTTTTCCCTCTGTTTTCTTTTTGTTTGTTTTGAAAGACAAAGATTCACAGTGTATTCAGTCTTTTCTTTTCTGATAAGGCAAAATTCAGGGGAATTAGTAGTGAATGTAATAAAAATTAGTTCTTTTTTCCTGCAGCGTCCAAGCTGTGACAGAAGGTCTAGACAATGGAACATAACAAAATATCTAATAAATTTAAAAAAATAAGCAAATCAGTTCTGTTTATGAATCATTTGTGTGTTTATTTGTGGGGATGATATTCCCTTTTATTTTGCTTTTTTAAGCTTGCCATACAATAGATTTTGCATATCTAATCAATTCAGTTGGCCAATCAAGAACATAGACTTTAAGATAAGATGGAAATTGTTGACCTGAAAAGGGTAAGCCAGTCCAGAACATAAACACCTGAAATGGCCTACAGGGAGTAACTGATTAAAAAACTGTCCAGTAGAATAAAGTCTATCAGAAAACAGCCTTTCTGGTGTTGGATTGTATCACCAAACGTTTTTGATCAATTTATGATCTCAGTTGCTGGTTTAAAGTTTTACTGTTTATTTTGTAAATTCTGGTTCCCATTAGAGTCAAAAAGGATGATAAAGCAAGGTTTAGGGCAGGGCTAACTTGTCATTTACAAGTTTCTACCATATGGAATCCACCTCTCTCATCAAGTCAGGTTAAAAAAAGATGATTAGCATTGAAGTTTGGAAAACAGGCATTAACAATAAGGTGATGTCACAGTTGCTATGGTGTATGATCAAGACATCTTATAAATGGTTAAATAAGATGTATTGCAAAGAATTCAGGGTTGTTTTTTTCATTTTGTTAGACTAAACTGGCAAGTTCACCAATTTAGAATTGTACAAAATGAAAAAGGCGTCTGAAACCTTTCTCCATTCAATGATGAATGCTTATATTAAACATGATCATAGTCTTAAATAATAGTTAGTGTTTGCTGCTGTGGGCCAAAAGCCAACATAAACTTTGACGTTAATATATATATGCTTCATGCATGTATCGTTTGGCAGAGTTATAACACAAAATGTAGATTGTAAATATAGATAATGGATAGTAAATCGGAGTTCCTGACATAACTACCATTTACTAGTAGTCACTAGTGATTCGTGTAATTCGTGCATGGAGGGCTTCACCCCAAATCCAGCACCCTGAGACTAGGCTAAGCGGAAGGAAGGAGGCCAAGGACCAGTGAGTGTCATAGCCACTATTTCTGATTTCTGAGACGACAACTCAGCATTCTGTCTGTATCATCTCATCGATGTTTAATGTAAATGCACAGATGACCAACCTTATGTTAAAAGCTTTTTTTAAAATTATTATTATTTAATTGAAGTCTCCTTTTATTTGCTGCAAGTAGCCATTCAAAGCCTTGCTTTAAAATTGCCTCTTTATTTAGCACATGTGGTGAGGAGCCTAGAGTTTCCATTGCATTAAATACAAATCTGTCACAAATCTGTTATTACAAGAGACTCATAGGTTTGAATGAACTTAAAACACCTGAGTTTCCTAATCTGTTTTCAGCCTGTTATAATTCTAGACAAAGAGGAGTAGCAATTTTAATACATAAAAATATTAATTTCACAATATTCGACATAGTTATAGATCCAGAGGGCAGATTCATAATCGTTAAACTATCTATACTTAACCAAAAGCTATGTATTGCAAGTATATATGGTCCAAATGTTGATGACCCCTCATTCTTCCACGAATTTTTTTAGTACACTCTCCGAACACCTAGAATGCACAATTGTTCTTGAGGGCGACCTCAACCTGGGGCTAAATGAAGAAATGGATAGGCTCAACACAGCAGGAACTCAGCACAATTGGCAGTCCACAAATATAATCAAACAGTATATGAGCGACTTTGGTCTTTGCGATGCTTGACGCTCCCTTCACCCCAACAGTAAGGAATATACTTTTTTTTCTCGCATGTTGATCACTCCTACTCCCGTCTGGATTATCTCCTAGTCAGCAGCTCACTGCTGAGTAACATCTCAGACACTGAGATTCACCCTATAGCTCTCAGCGATCATGCTCCTGTATCTTTAACACTAATACACAAGAAGAATACTACGTCAAGTAAAAACTGGAGATTTAATACATCACTACTCAAAGATGAAGAGTTTATCATATACTTTAAAAAAGAATGGACTCTATATTTAGGCTATAATGACATTCCTGGAATATCAGCATCTGTCCTCTGGGAAGCAGGGAAAGCTGTGATGAGAAGAAAAATAATTTCTTTCTCATCACATAAGGAGAAAGAAGAAAACAAAAATGTTCAGGAACTAGAAAAAAACATCAAATCCTTAGAAAAAGCCTATGTATCACACCAAGATCAAGAAATATTGAACAAAATACACAAAACTAGAATTAAATGAAATTATTAATAAAAAAGACAATTCTTAGTACAAAGACTTCCTGCAAAATTCTGAACACTGTAACAAATCCGGACAATTTCTAGCTAACCAGTTAAAAATCACTAAAGAAAAAACAACCATATGTGCTGTTAAAGGTTTATCTGGGAATACAATATATGGCCTTATAAAAATAAACACAATTTTTAGGGATTTCTATGAAATTTTATATACACCAACAAATAAACTCATCTAAAAACGAAATTGATCAAATTCTCGACAATGTAACTCTTCCAAAATTATTAGACACCCAAGCAATGGCACTGGATTCACCACTGATGCCAGGTGAACTCCAGGAAGCCCTGATAAGTATGCCCAATAATAAGGCTCTAGGTCCAGATGGCTTTCCAGCAGAATTTTACAAAGAATTCTGGACGATTCTGTCACCAATTTTCACAGAATGTTGCAGGAAATCAAAGAAAATGGCAGACTACCACCAAATATAAATTCTGCAAATATTAGTCTCTTACTAAAATCATGCAAAGACCCTGTATTTCCTGCAAGCTATCGTCTAATATCCCTTATTAATGTAGACCTTAAAATAATCTGCAAAGCTCTCTCAAAGAGATTAGAGAAAATAGCCCCCTTTTTAATTCATCCTGACCAAACTGGTTTCATAAAAGGTCGGCACTCATCAACAAATACACGTAGATTCCTTAATTTAATAGGACTACTCATGCAGTAAAAATATTGAAACCATAATATTGTCTATTGATGCAGAAAAGGTGTTTGACAGAGTTAACTGGAAATTTCTATTTGCAACTTTACACAAATTTGGTTTTGGAAACTCTTTCGTAAGCTGGTTAAAAATATTATATAACTCCCCAACAGCTTGTGTCAAAACAAATGACCAAACATCCTCCAGCTTCTGTCTCTTGAGGGGCACCAGGCAGGGATGCCCACTCTCCCCTTCACTGTTTGCAATTTTTATTGAGCCACTAGCAGCAGCAATTAGACAGGCTACAACAATTAAGGGAATAAAATGTAAGAATGTAGAACATAAAATCAGCCTTTATGCGGGTGCTGTGTTAATTTTTCTCCAAAACTCACAAACCAATCTCTCTGGGGTAATTGCATTGATAAACTCTTTCTCAAGAGTCTCAGATTATTCAATTAACTGGTCAAAATCTACAGTTCTTCCAATTAATTGTTCCTTCCATAATTCTTCATCTACCCGACTGCAATCTGGAAATATCTGGAGGTATCAGTGTCTCTCCTAAGATTGAGAATTAACTAAATTAAACCACATCCCACTTTTAAAGACAGTAGAAGGCGATCTGGCTAGATGGAAATCTTTACCCATATCTCTCATGGGAAGGGTCGCCGCTATAAAAATGATGGTCTTGCCAAAAATAAACTATTTAGTTTCAATGATCCCAAGTAAGCCATCACAAGATTGGTTCAGATCTCTAGACTCGTACATTTCTAAATTCCTTTGGAAACATAAACCCCCACGTATCAGCTTAAAAACATTACAAAGGACCAAGGATAAAGGAGGACTAGATCTGCCTAACTTTAATCACTACTTTTTAGCCAACAGGATTCAGTTCATCTCTAGATGGTTAAAACACACCTTCTTAGATGAACCCTGGATAGCTGTAGAACAGGCACTATGTAATCTAAAAATTTCAGACCTACCATTTATCAGCTCAAACATCAAATGACATGAATACTTTAAAAGCATCAACATCAGCTCTTCTCTGACAGCATGGTGGGAGTTTCTAAAAATAACAGAGTCTTCATTAATCCCATGCAAACGTACACCTATCTGGAACAATCCGGACATATTACAAAACAATAATATGATCAACTTGCCATATTGGAGTTATAAAGGAATTAAATACTTGGAACATATATTGGAAGGAACAGACTTTATTTCATTTGACAGACTAGTTATACAATATGGAATCGACAAGAAAAGATTTTTGGAATATCAAAAATTGAAATCCATAGTAAAAAAGAAATTTAATTCCAGTGAAGCTGAAATACGTGGTACAATTTTTTTTTAATCTAATATGTCTCAGATATGCTTAAAAACCTTTCAGTGGATCAGAAATCCCAGTGTGCAAGTAATACAATACAAAATATTACATAGAGTGCACTATACTGGTCATAGGATGTTCAAGATGGGCTATACGTCTTCCAACAACTGCTCACACTGTCAAGCAAATACACTGGAAAATTATATCCACGCTCTTTGGTTCTGTCCACCAGTTCAGATGTTTTGGCGCGAGATATGTGAAGACTTATCAAAGTGTCTGAAATGTAATATTCCCGCCTCCCCTTTAGTGTGCTT
Source organism: Pundamilia nyererei (assembly GCF_000239375.1). Lineage (NCBI taxonomy): Eukaryota > Metazoa > Chordata > Actinopteri > Cichliformes > Cichlidae > Pundamilia > Pundamilia nyererei. The sequence continues at coordinate 415,502 of NW_005187403.1, read as the reverse complement.
GCTGGGCAACTTGGATGAGGTCACTACAGAAATAAACACAGCCCACGTTGTTTTTACGGCCCTATGCATTGCCAAGAAAACGGTCCTCATTAACTGGAAAAATAAAAATAATCTTAATTCTAACCAATATACCATCTAATAGATCACAGTAGTCTTGATACAGCCTCTGCCATCACATTTGATCAATCCCTCTGGGCTCCTTTGATCAGCTTCATCACCTAGTGGGGGTGGGGGGTCATGGTTTGTTCCTGCCTCCGCTATTGTGGTTGATATCGGGGTAGGGACGGCCTTGGGGCGTCTGGGGATTCCCTAGGGACGTTTTCCCTGGAGGGCCTAACCCAGGGGTTGTGGCCATGACGTAGTTAGGGGCTCTGGTGGCTCTTAGATGGTGTTTTCCTTGTGGCTGCGTACAGCGGAGATGGGGGAGGGTCTGTGCTGGCAGACGTTGGTTACTGGCCTGGGAGCCTGGCTGGCCCTGGGTGGGTGCGGGATGGGCATGAGGGCTTGGGGGTCTGGGGGTGCTCCACCCCCGGGCTGGGGCTCTGGCTGGGCCTTGGGGGCTTGGGTCCTGGTTGTTGTGTCGCCGGGGTTGTGGGCGGGTGGGTGCATGGGGGCTCATCCCCAGTGCGGGGGACCTCTGGTGCATCGGCCCAACTGGAGGGCTCTCTAACTGGTGGGGAGGCTGTTACATCTTTGCAACAGGTCTCCTCTCTACTGAAGCTCACTCTGCAGGTGGGGGAGAGATATAGGAGAGGTGGAGAATGAACTCAACTTGGGTGTCTATTGTCTTGTGTAGTCTGGGAAATGATTGGATGATGGGTCAGGTGGGCTGTCCTGGACTCTGTGGGGCTGGGCGGTGCTGCTGCTGTGGGCCCCGGTTCGGATGGGCCTGGGCCCCCTTACCCTGGTGGGTTCCAGAATGTGGGGGTGCCTACTGGGGTCAGCAGGGGAGCTGGCCCCAGGGAGGGCCGCTTGCCCACCACACCCACCCACCCACACACGCAGGGCTTGGGGTGCAGGTGTGTCACCAGGGTGCATGGGAAGCACTCCCCTTCTGACCCCTTCTGGCCACCTGTGCCTCAATTTTATTCCGCAACCTAGACATCCACATTACTCATACTCTCATAACACATACATATAGGGCCTTGGGGGTGGGCACGTTATACAGCGTCCAGAGGATGCTCTGTGTATTCAAACCCACCTGTGGCGCTGGTGCCCTACCCTCAATTTTAAATGCATACAGACACTGAGGGTTTTCGGGAGGAGACGTGCTGCTCTCTGGCAGGAAGCACCATGCCCTCCTGTGTTTTAAATGCACTTTAGAACAGCACGCAGCAACACTACATATGAACCCCCGTTCTGTTAACCGTCGGGGCTGGGAGGAGGTGCTGGCCGTCAGATTGGGGTCTGGGATGTGGGGCCTCCCTGCTACTGCAGATAAGAAGGCAGTCTGCTTGCCTCCACCCCAGAGAGAAGGGTTACATCTCCTGGGTCTAAGTACGGTTTACCCTTCTGGGGGCAGGGGTACCTGGACCTGGGATATAGAGTATGTTTGGGGAGTGTGAATGTGTGTACAGTGTACAGTGTCTATTTGTGTCTGTCTCCTCATCGGGTGAGTGCCGAGTATCTGTTTAAGTATATGGGGGTGGGAAGGCACGTTTGTGTCTGCACGTTTGTGTCTGCGTGCGCCTGTTCATCTGTGTCAGGTTGGGTCTTAGACTCCACCTCTCTGGGAACATCTCAGGCTCTCCGAGGTATGGAGGCCTATCTCCCCTCACCACACTCCCTGCCGGTGGCTGATGCCCTCAAATGTTGGTGTGTTGGTGGTTCTTGGTGTCTGGGGCGCTCATGTATGTACCAACTCACTCCTGGTGGCTCGAGTCTGGGCCCCTTCCGAGGAGTGGGGTGCCCACAGGCCTCTTGCCTCTGGGTCTGAGGCTCGGTAATCTCTGGCACAGCTGGCTGCCGGCAGAGCCCGCGGGCACGTCACTGCAACCCCCTCTGGCCCTCTCTTCCCAGGAGGGTGGCACAGTTGCCCCTTTGGTGGTCCTCCTTGGGTCCTCGTACTCTGGGGCCTCTGGATGTCTGGGTCCTGGATCTCGTCCTGCTTCATGCTCTGGGGGACGGGACTATGGCTCCCCACACTCCCTAGCAGATCTTTACATGGAGAAACCTTTTGAATATAATCGTGCTGATCCACACAGGTGTGCACAATATTTAATATTTAGTATCTACTGTTAGCTAGTCTATTGTGATGGTGTTGTATTTATTATGTTGCTCTTTTTTTGTTTGTTTTCTCCTTTTTTTATTTATTTATCTCAATACAGGTGATCCAGGTGTGTTGTTTGTTTTTCTTTTTTTTTCTCTCACCATCTCTTCTCCCCTCTATTTTTCTTTCTCTCCCTCTCTTTCTTTCATTCTTTCTCGCTGTCCTATCCCCCAGTTATGTCTGTCCCATCTGTAACAACCGAAAATCAAATCAAATAAATACATAATTATAATAAACGTCAATCAAATGGACCAATATGGCAAGGCCATGATGATCCACTTGGTAAAGTAAATCCACTTAGCATCTTTCTTGGCCCTCAGACAACAATTCTGATGGCTAAAGATCCAAACAGGACAGGCAAAAAAAAAAAAAAAAGTACAAATCTGTCAACTGTTTTATCATTTTTAAAAAATGCTCACTGTCATGTCAAAAATACTTATGGGCCCCTGAAATGAGACCCAGGAATTGGTTACAGGAAGAAGGTGATAGACTGTCTGAAGCAGTTAGAAGACGACAATGCTACTGACTGGACCTAATACTACAGGCTATACCCAGGGGAATCTATGTTCTGTATGGTTAACCAAAGATACATAAACAGGGTGTACCTTTAAGACCAATTGTCTGTATGATCGACTCCGTCACCTCTAACATCTCAAAGTTTCTGGCTCCGATCCTCAACCCGTTGGTAGGCAACTTTGAACACCATATCCAGAACACCTTGGATTTTGTTGAGAAGGTTAGAGATGTCAAGTGGAGACAGGTGAACAATAGTCTCATATGATGTTACATCTCTCTTCACTTGTGTTCCAGTCACTGAAGCGTTGGAGGTAGTTCTCACTGGTGTAGCACTGTCTTGTTTTGTCTGCAATTTTTGCAAGCTTTGCACATTTCACTTTATGTAGTCCTATGTTGATTGTGTGTTATATGTCATATGTAGCACCATGGTCTTAGAGGAACGTTGTCTCGTTTCACTATGTACTATACCACTGCACATGGTTGGAATGATAATAAAGCCACTTGACTTGATAACTACAGACAGAAACATGAGTGTGCCATGGGTTCCCCAGTTTCACCCATTGTGGCCAACTTGTACATGGAAGAAATGGAAAAGAGGGTTTTGTTATCCTACCCTGGGTTTATAGTAGCATGCCAGTGAACATTCCGTTGATGGAATGAAAACAGCAAAGTAATATATCAATCAACAAAATACATAGTTTTTTCATCTGCAAATGTGAAAAATGTGCTGCAGCACAAAATACTGGCCATACAGGCCACTTCTGATTGAATGCTACTGTGCAAAATCAGTTTGGTTTTTAAAAAAAATAAAATAAAAAAGTGCAAATCTAGCACATCTGCTTGTGGTTTTGGTCATTGGGGTCTTAGGGTGTAACATTTATTCTGTGGTCTTGGAGAGCTGGATCATGGTTGTCCAACTCTAGATGCTGGCTTGTTAACTTGGTTCAGACACAGCCAGGTGGAAACCTTTTGAGAGCCATCGGTTTCTGGTCCAGTAGGGCACAGTCCCTCTTGTAGACCAGGTATTCAAGTCAAAGATGTACCCGAAAAGTGGAATATGCCATCTCCTTAACTTGTAACTTATAACTTGTCTTTATACAGGTGTAATAGCATATCAGAAAGTTTAATTCCTCCCATATGCTAATTATATACAGGGATGAGTGATGGGTATGGAATGGTGATCTTTGCATTGGACTCTTTGCTCCACCGTTTGACCGATGAAAGAAGCATGAACCCACAGGCATTGTTTAGTAGATTGACACATTTCTTGTCAAACCATTTCATTGCACTCAGACCTTCATCAGACCTGTAATAACAGGCTCCATGGCCCTCCTTCATCAGGTCTTTGTCTGCCATCATGGGAGCTCCACCAGTGCAGTTTGGTCATACAGTACCAATGCATCTGACACCCAAGGAGGTGTGCAAGTTCTGGACCAAGCAGACACTTGTGTAGAGCTGAGGTTCTTTTATGGGTTTGCATAGTGTTTTTTACAACTTTGGCCCCTTAGAGGTAGCTTCTGTTCCTTTTCACTCAGGGGAGCATTGAAGAATGTAGATCCCCCTTGATACAGCAGCAAGTCATGGATGATGCCAGATGAATTTGCTTGGCAGAACAATTTAAAGCCCCACTCATCTGGTTCGTTGGCAATATATTGGTGGAGAGTGCCAGCCCTTGTGGCTTCATATGAAACCATGACCTCAAACACACTGTGGTTGAAGGTGGATGGTATCATGAGTATCATGCCACAGGACCATGTGATTTTTAGCCATATAATTGTTTAGCATCCATATAGTACTTGTTCAATATGCTTAGTAATATTAATTTACCAGCTACTATAATTTGGTTAAAATTTAATCAGTTGTGATATTTGTGATTTCCACGTGTTATTCTTGATTTTTACAATATTTACTAATATTAACTCAGAAAGTTACAAAAATGACTTACTGGGGAAATTATTTCATGATATTCTTGCTGTGTTAACACTTAATGTGATTTATCAATCGCAATGGACAAACAAAATGGGTCTAGTGGTCTGATTTTGTGGCAAATAATCAATTTTAATAACATTTGGGTTATGTTAGCATTAGCACCATAAAGGGACAAATCAGCCGTTTGGTTGACCAAGTCAAGTGACATACATCTGTTTAGTATGTCCTCTAACACTATCATATATCAAAAAATTATATCTTCCTACCTTAGTTTAATCAAAAACACTCAAAATATTTTGGATGTTTTTTTGTTTCTGACTTCCTGGTTGGGAGAGGTATAAGGAGAGGCAACAGTGTCCATTCACAGTGCCTTCTGGTGGATTTTTTTGGCATTACAGATGTAAACCAATTGGTAGAAAAGACTCAACAAGGTAGGTCAATTTCAGTGAAAGCCTCAGTTATATATAGGGCCTGAAAATGTGCTCTACCAAATGGTTGACTGGAACGCTAAAGGGTTAACTCAGTGGACCAACACATCAGATTCACCAGGGAGGATATGAAAAGTGGCAGGTTAGTCATCTTAGACCACAGGTGTCGAACTCCAGGCCTCGAGGGCCGGTGTCCTGCACGTTTTAGATGTGTCCGTGTTCCAGCACAGCTGATTTAAATGGCTAAATTATCACCTCAACATGTCTTGAAGTTCTCCAGAAGCCCTGTAATGAACTAATTATTTGATTCAGGTGTGTTGAAACAGGGTGATATCTAAAACCTGTGTCTGGAGTTCGACACCCCTATCTTAGACTGTGAGATTTCCATCAGTAATGGGGGACATTTAAAAGCTGATGTGTACCGTAAACCTACGCATATGGATCAGTATTTAAGGTTTGACTCTCATCCATCCACTGGAACACAAAGCTGGGTGTCATCAGGATGCTATGATGCTATAACATACAGCGAAAACCATCCCCACAGACACTGCTGCCAGGGAAGCAGAGGAACATCACGTCAAGAAGGCTCTGAGTAAATGTGGTTATCCCAAATGGACATTTGTCAAAGCTAGGAAGACACCTAGCTCCAGCTTATCCAGGAGAGAATGACAGCTGCTGCCTAAGTGAAAACCCTTAGTGATCCTGTATGTGGCAGGAGTATTGGAATAGTTGAGACACATTTTTTCTAAACACCACATCTCCTTGGCTTTTAATCCCCAAAACACGATGTGCCAAAAATTGGTCCACCCTAAGGATCGGGTCCTCCGACACAAACATAGTAATGTAGTGTACGCTCTTAAGTGCCAGGAGGATTGCCATAATTCATACCAAACCAAACAACCTCTAGCAAAGCGGATGGCACAACACAGAAGAGCTAACTTGCCAGGCCAGGACTCCGCAGTCTATTTACACCTACAGGCCAGTGGACACTTTCAATGATGAGGATGTACACATCCTGGACAGGGAGGAACGCTGGTTTGAGCAGGGATTCAGGGAGGCCATTTACGTGAAAAGGGAAAGACCATCTCCAAATCGAGTAGGGGACTAAGGGTACATCTTTCACCATCTTACAATGATATGAGTGCAGCCATTCCCCAACTCTCTGTGAATGGTACTCATGGCCATTGATCAGTGGTTGTTGATCAATGGTCATGAAAATTTGCATATTAATGATCAAGGAACTGACCTGACAGTTCGCTGTTCTTTCATGCGGCTAGGTTCAGTTATTGTGCAAATGTACTGTTTATAAGGTTGGGGAAAACTGCAGTCAGCGGAGACTGAGGAAGTCAGTAGGATGAGTGACGAAACGTTTCTCCCACTGAAAACGCTACGTCTGGATGACCAGAATCAACCTTTCGGGATGAATTTATGTTATTGTGTTAAATTGATGCCCGAATGTTACAGTATGTGACTGCTTGGAGGAAAAACAAGAACAAACTAAATATACAAACAAAAAAGATGAAGCTGCCAAGCAGGAGGGAAAGAGGAAGACAACAGAGAAGATTCATAGATGATGTAGTGAAGGAGGAAATGCGGAAGTTTGGTATGACAGAAGGTGATGAAAGGGTAGTAGAGAGACAGATGATCATTTCCTATCCTCAATCTATGTGGTACCATATTCCAAACAAACTCTTTAATAAGGTCGGGGGGTTAGATTTTCTGCTCAGATGTGATTATGAAATATCTAAGATTCCTCTTAAGTTGTCTAGTTTCTATAAGCAAGCTTTGAATTTTGGGAAACTAATTTTCACCCACAATTTTTCACCTCACAGTTCTGTGCTGTGGAATAATAGGGTTATAGTCATCAATAAGAAGTCCTTATTTAAATCAGACTTGTATGATAGCGGTGTATGTTTTATTGTTGATCTGCTTGATAAAAACGGAAACTTGCTATCTTATGAAGAATTTATTGATAAGTATAAAATAGACATTTCATTTAATAATTATAATAAGGTTTGTAAAGTACTACCCACACCGTTGTTAAATCTTATCGTAAATACTTTAAAGTATTCACTAATAAGAACGTGCTTACCTTCACTGACGATAGGTAATACCTCAATAAAGGACAAACAATTTAATAATAAATTAATCTCTAATACCTTTAAGCAAATAGTATTCTACAACTACAATGTCAATGTCAGACATGATCTCGATAGCATGTTGAAAGAAAAGTCATTTTCTTTTTACCTAAAATATCCACTTGCGCCTAAAATGAAAGAAACACACTTCAGAATTATATCCGGCATTTATCCAGTTGGAGAACTCCTGTATAAAAGGTTTAATTTTGAGGCCGACTCTTGTGCTTTCTGTTCTTCCGATCCAGAAACACTAGAGCATCTATTTTTCACTTGTCAGTATGTTAATGCTTTTTGGTTTGAAATACACTGTTGGGTTTCACTCAGAATTTCCAATATACCTTCCTTCACATCTAAGGATGTTCTTTACTTTATGGACAATCTGGATTCTGAAATCTCAGATGTTGTCAATTTTGTAATAGTGCTATGTAAGTTTTTCATTCATTTATGTAAGTGGAAGAATGCCTCTCCTATATTCACCGTCTTCTTGAATTGCTTTTGTCAATATTTTAAGTCACTTAAGCTTATTTCAAATATGAATAAAAAAACTGGTCTGTTTCCTTGACTTGTTTTGTATATGAAAATTTCTTTCAATAAAAAAAAAAAAAGAGACAGATGATCTATTGGGGCGACCCCTAGCGGCTGAAATAAGAATATGGTTTTATTTTACTCTGTTCTTGAGTATTCAGCTTATATTTTATATATTTTAAATAATTTTAAATATATAAAATGACAAGGGTCATCCTGTAATCTTACAAAAACTATAGTAAAAAAAATGCTGGCTTTGCTCTTGTGCTTTGTATCTGTTAACTTTGAGCTTTGATTGAATACGTTTCAGTTTTTAACTTGTAATTATGATCTAAAATCTTAAAAGCCGGGCTCTGACTAAATCTGAATTATTAGTAAAATAGCCAGTCTTACTACAATTTGTGGCCCCGAATTAGCTTTGTTTTGAGTCGCAGCCTAACTGGGTTTTTTTTTTTTTTAACTTATTAGGTGATAAACACAGCTAAACAATATTTACAATTCTTTTTTATCTATCTGGATAGCGAAACATTTAATCTGCCACAAATACACGAACTATTCTAAAACTACTTTCCTTGGCTATGAAATAAATTTTTAATCGTTAGCAAGCTGTCTGTTTTTCATATTGTATTATTATAGGTTTAAAGTCAAAACTTGAGACAGGTTTCATCCTGACAATACTTTTGCGTTTTCAGCGAGAAATAAAATCCTTTAGTCTTTCCTGAGGTCGCTTCGAATACGCATGCGTGAACATCTACTCAGCAGGTAAACTACACCATGGCGGCGAGAGGCCATGTGCAAGATCCAAACGACAGGAGGCTCAGACCTATATACGGTAAGTTTTCAATGGAAAGTTACACATTTCTTTGTGTGTGGAGGTTCGGTAAACACAGCTGTGCCCTGTCCTGGAGAATATGTTTAAACTAGAGGCTGCTGGAGTCGTGGGGCAGCGATGCGGCCCCTCCAGCTGCAGCCACGGACTCTGCTGCCCGCAGCGCCCAATGACAGTGCACCTTACCCGGTTTTCAACCAAGCCGGGGTAGAACACATCTCCAGTGTCGGGTCTCTGAATGAAACAGCCTGTCCCTTTTAAATCTATAGAGATTCTCGGTGGTGTTGTTGCAATGAAACGTGTGGACATTATTTGTCGTTCGGCTTGACTTCTCAAAGTCGAAGTGCTTTCTCCTCTAGCTAATGGGCGCTATTTAACAGCGTAGCGTAGCTTAGCTTGCTAGTGTGTCAGCTAAGCTGCAGTCAATCAATAAGCTCCTGCACATGCTGCAGGTTGAGAAAAAGAAAAGTTGTTCGTTGATGCAAGTTGGCTTCCACTGTCTGACATATATTTCCTTTGCGATTAACGCCACTGTGACGCTTTAGTTGTTTTGTAGCAGACTGAAGGTTCCACTGTTAACTCCCAGCTAAATTTAGGTTCATAGTAGTTTAAGGACAATGCTTCAAGCTAACTCTAGCGGTTGAGATGTAATGCTTGCTTGCTTGCTAGCTAGCTGTCAGCTCGCGGACCTTTCAGTAACAGTGCTGATGAATAACGTAAATAATGGACTATTTGGTGTTGTTCCGTGAGGGGAAATTAAAACAGTTCGCACCAGTTGAAGCTGTTTTAATTTCTTTTACTGCTAGTTTTGCACTGATGGAAAATAAATAGTATTTCAAGTCTACAAACCGAAAATACGCATTGTTTTATGTGTGTATACATATCTGTGTGCGTGTGCGCGCGGGGGATTTTTGCGCCCCCCCGGTGTTACTTTGGGAGTGAAGCTTAAACTGTAATGCAGTTATTGCAGTTTCACTGCAACTTAGAGCTGAAACTTGATCAATACCGGGTCTTAAGTACACCTCAGGGTTCCCCTGGTTTCTGTAGGATTTGGCAACTTTTCCCTCCTGTGATGACAGTTTAAACCGAGAGAATAGACATGACATAAGCACACTGCTGTCTGGTACGGTTAATTTTGGCACTCAGCTGTACTGAGGTATCTCTTGTCTATGTCTGAAGCCGCATACTTTAACCATTCACTAAGATAAGCTGTATTTAATTATAGTGAAAGATTTACTGGCAGTTATTTTCATTATCTGCCGATCATTTTTACAGGTCAGTTAGACGTGAAAGCATCTGTAACTCAGATTAATATGGTAAAATTTCAAATTTTGTCTAAACAGCGTTCCAAACACTTGAAAATACTATCCTGCTCTGCAACACGAACCCTGATAAGCTGGGCCCACTCTGATGTTTTTGCTTAGAAAACAGGAAAAAAAATTAATCCAAAACCAAAATAGTTTCTAAATTACTTTGTCAATCCCCCAAATAAATATTAAATAAAAGCGATGTTGTTCTTGTGCTTCCCAGATTACCTTGATAATGGCAATAACAAAATGGCGATACAGCAGGCAGATAAACTGCTGAAGAAACATAAGGACCTGCACTGTGCCAAGGTGGGTGACTAAATGACTGTTCATGCTGAAAGTGTTGAGCTCTGTTGGTGTTCTGTGAGGGTTCCTCCACTGTTGCAAGGAACCTGTACAGGTCTGTAGGTCAGTGGAGCTTATGTATTAAAAACAGTATATTTTATAAAATTTTAGTGTCAGTGCTCATCTGCTCTAATAATCACATTATTTGAAGTCCCAAAATATGAAGAGGGACGCATCAAGGTTTTGCTCAGGCTTGAATTTCAGTGCTAGTTACAGGTGTTGCAATAATCCAGTGGATTCATGCACATCTAGCACCTGTAAAGCGGAATATTCATGCACACTATTAGAGATTTGCAGCAGGACTGGACAGCTGTCTTAAAGTCACAGAATTAAAATAACGTCTGGACAACAGGTCAGAGGTACACTTGTCAGTTCAGCATGTCTCAGGAGTGGGGCTGTGCCATTTTCCCAAACTGCTGTTCAGTTTGTCCCCTTTTTTTCCTCTTCTTAATAAAGTGGGCATGGTCCAAAAGGCAGATTTGGGTCTCCATTATACTTATTTGCGGACAAAGCCTCCTGGAAACCTGATAGCTGAGTAGTCATACTTGTTATGCTTTTTTGAAGCCCCCGGTCTAGAGTGAATGTATATTTGTAATGTAAATTCTCGGAGCAGTCTGCACAGTCACAAAAAACATTGATGTGGACACTCACACTTGCCGTCTAATGAAATTCAAGGATGTAGAAAGTATAATCCCGGTGTTAGTAAAAACTGAGTTTACTAATCTTGGGATTATAGACACTCTGGATTTTCAGTCCCACAATGATAGCTAACTCTCTCAGTTAACTCGGCTAACTCTCACTCTGGTAACACTTTAGATGTCCAACAGTTTGAAAATTTGAAGTTGACTTTCATCTCCGCTGCAGATCACCAAAATAAACTGTTTTACTGGTTTGATCTAGAGCTGGGCGATATGGCCTACTATCCATATCACGGTATAATTTGAAGCATGTGCGGCAACGATATATATCGCGATATATTTCTTTTCTTCTGTAGAACGTATTTTACACACTATAAGGCACACTTAAAATCCTTTAATTTTCTCAAAAATCGACAGTGTGCGCAGAAATCTATCTTTAGTACGACTTTAGTAAGCTATGAAGGCGCACCGCTTGATGGATTGTCGGAGCATTACGGCTGCCGTAGTCGAGGGCCTTGCGGAGTAATCTGGGTCCAAAACTCTGTCAACTTCAGGTCCCAAAGTCAAACGAACACTGCGGCATCACTGAGAGTTAACAACAGTCTAAATTTTTTCATCTTTAATAAAATGATCAGTGTTGCTGCTTTACCAGGTGTAACAATTAAGTTTAACATCCAGACATCCATGAAAACAGAATTTATGAAATTTAACGGAGTTAGAAGTTAGCAGGAAGTTAGCTCGCTAGTTTCCACCTAAACATGATATAGCATGTTCTGACTGAGAGGTTTCTGAAAAACTTAAAACGTCCGGCTCTGCTGTCACTTTCAACATAAATGAAGACAGAAAACTAAACAGCAGTGACATTTGTAGGGTTACTAGGGACTAGCTCGTATATAATGATGTGCTACTTGAACGCTAGCAAAACAGCTACGTTAGCATAACATTAGCACAGTGAAGCTGAAGGATGAACGCAAACTTTTTTTCTACTCGATAAAAGTTAACGTGAGGGTTTCTGGTGGTTAGGGACAAATGCAATTGCATGGTAGGATGCTATAAACAGACCAAACTTCAGTTAGGAGAACAACTGAGATAATCCATCCACATTACGAGGTTAGTCATTAATATACTGCAACAACATGGGAATAGAGCAGCTGCGAGAGAATTCAGCATTAATGAATCAATGGTACGGAAGTGGAGGAAGCGCAGTTTTTGGCTTTCCCCATATTCCAAAAGTGCTTTGACTCTTTGCTATTACTGTCGCCCAGCATAATTTGCAGATGATGTTGTTTGCAGCTGCTGCAATGCTTTCAACCAAAACAGGCGCAGCTTGATGACGACATCAACATGCGTTATCGCGATAGAGTGATATAGTCAAAATCTCTACCGTTGGCCAAATTTATATTGTTTCTACCGTATACCGTTTATACCATCCACCCTTAGATCCATGTTTATTTTCAGCTACTCTCACTGTATTGCTACCAAGTTATAACAAAATAATTACTTTTTAATATAACATGTAAAAATTGGTAGGATTCCTGATCTTGGTAAGAAAGTTTTAAAACTGATAAATGACGACTGAGTAGGTCAGACTCATTAGAGTGACTTTTTCTCCCATCTTGTTTTTAAAGTTAAGGTCCCATATCTTAAGACTTAGGGACATGTGTTATTCCCTGTTCTCAGAATGTATATTACAAGTTTCAGCACTAAATACTAGGGCTGGGCTATATCATACCGTTCACGATAATACCGGTGTAATTTTGGGCAACGATAGGAAAATGAAATATCGCGATAGAATATGGGTAAAACGCGCATGCGCAGTGCCTATGTTTACATACGCACATGGCGGTGACGCAGAATGAGAAGAGCGAAAGCGGATCGTTGAATGAAACGGATGAACCAGAATTGGTTTGTAAAAAATGCTGCAACTTAAGTGGTGTGGAACTGGTTTAGCTTTCGTCCGTCAGATACACAACAAAGCACTATTTTTAGTAGAGCATGCTAATGGCCCATCGTTATTACCGTGTTGTTTGGAAAATACGGCACACTTAAAATCAATCCTTTGATTTTTCTGAAAATCGACAGTGCCCCTTATAATCCCGTGTGCCTTATGTATGAATTCTGGTTGTGTTTACTGACCTCGAAACAATTTTATGTGGTACACGGCGCTGGAAAATCTGTCAAATGTTTTAGTACAACTTTGCTAAGCTACGAAGCCGCACCGCTTGATGGATTGTCGGAGCATTACGGCATCGTAGGCAGGAGCCTCACGGAGTGATACGTACTTTTCTTCAACATAATATTACCGTATTGTGTGTATAACCTCTTTAAGTTTTGTGGATATTATACAT
>NW_005187403.1:399661-401540 GCF_000239375.1 Pundamilia nyererei | reverse complement strand
GTGTGTGTGTGTGTGTGTGTGTGTGTGTGTGTGTGTGTGTGTGTGTGTGTGTGTGTGTTATATGATCAAACGACTTCTGTATGTCCAAGGTGTGACAAGGGTATCCAGTCATAATCACAGTCTCATCTCAAAATTATTTTCTAAAACAACAAAAGCATAAAGATGTTGGCATTCGCTAGTTTTTTGCAGCCTGTAGCAAAGTAACAGTTAAGGCCATTTCACACCGCTGCAAAAAAGCAACAGGAAATTCAAATATGAACTTGTTGCGTAACATATATAAACACTAAACGCTTTGCTTTTTAGTTGAAAACTCACCGTGAAAAAAAAAAAAATGAAGTCAGCATCAGGAAATCATGAGAAGGTCCTGATGTTTCTTAAAAAAGAAAAGGAAGAGTCTGATTCTGGGTTGATCCAATTCCCAAGTGAAGCCAGAAGCTGGGAAAATTTCCAAGTTTCATCCTGGAGTTGAAGCTGTATCACCATCACTTATATTACATACTTTGTACACTGCCTCCATCAATGAAAGAGCTCTCTGCAGTCAGATGGGCCATTCCCAGACTGCAAGCAATCAGCCAATCATCAGCCAAAGTGGCAGAGTATCATTGCAGTACTGTGAATTCATGCTTAAGGCACACTGTACACTGAACTACAGGTGGGCCACTGCTGCAGTGTTACAGGTGGGGCTCTAAAATGATCAAGACAGCAGAAATTTAATTTGTTTATTAAACTGTTTTTGACATCAGAAGGTTTTAGGTTCCTAGTGCATCCTTGTCTTTGGAATTGTCTTGTTGAAAACCTTTGTTTGGGTTGCCATTGTGCTTCTAGCTCTAACTGAAAACCTCTGCAATGGCTTGCCATTTTATTCGTGCCAATGAAATCTGTAATGTTTATCTTTTTCTCTTTTTTTGCCTTTTCCTTCTCATTCAGTTTTATAACTCAGTCTTTTCTGCTTCCTCCAGGTCCTGAAGGCGATTGGCCTTCAGAGGACTGGAAAGCAGGATGAAGCTTTCACTTTAGCCCAGGAAGTGGCCACTCTCGAGCCCACTGATGACAACTCGCTTCAGGCTCTGACTATACTGTACAGAGAGATGCATCGTCGTGAGTATATATGCGCACACATGAAAGCTGGTATTAACATTGGATGACTGAATACTGAATATGTGTGTTGTCCACAGCTGAGTTGGTCACCAAGCTGTATGAGGCTGCAGTGAAGAAGGTTCCTCTAAGCGAAGAGTATCACTCTCACCTCTTCATGGCGTACGCTCGTGTGGGAGAATACAAAAAGATGCAGCAGGTGAGACAGCTCAAAAAGAGCAAATATGAGCAACAAGCAGGTTTATGGGCTCACGTGAAAATAGAGCTGGGCGATAGAACGATAACGATATGTATCGCGATATAACTTTTACTCGATAGAGAAATTAAGCTATCGCGATAGACCTCGCCGCTCTTGTCCTCTTAAAAAAAAAAAAAAAAAAAGGTCAGCCAATCCAAATTAAGTAGCGCAGAGCCGAACCAATCACAGCCGCAGCATCACGTCGCGTGACTTGTTAGGTACAGCACAAGTGCCAAGCCGCACGTGTGTTTGTTTGGGAAGCAGCCAGCGGGTAATGGAGGAAATGAGTGTGCCGACTAGAAAAATCAACCGAGCGTGACCGAAGAGAAAACAGATGATGGTTCCAACGCCGGAGAGATTGTCCAACGGAAGAGCCATAGAAGTTCCGTAGTGTGAAGGTATTTCGGCTATTTCAAGTCTGACAAAAAACAGAGTAGCGTGCACTGTAAATTGTGCCGAAAGCAAGTCTGGAAATACAATAAACTGGTGCATGCGTCACACTGTGCGCCACGTTATTGTTTCGGTGAAATGAATTTCTACAATACT
>NW_005187403.1:393939-398928 GCF_000239375.1 Pundamilia nyererei | reverse complement strand
TATTTGGCTTATATCGTGATAGATATCGTTATCGCCTGAAATGGAAAAAAAACATATCGTGATATGAAAAAATCTCATATCGCCCAGCTCTACGTGAAAATGAATTCCATTGATTTAGGAGCAGAATTAATGTATTAATGGCTACATCCTCCTATTTACAGGCAGGAATGGCCTTGTATAAAATTGTCCCGAAGAATCCCTATTACTTTTGGTCGGTCATGAGTCTTGTGATGCAGGTACAAGAAAGCTTTTATAACATGAATGCTGAAATATTAGAATGATTGGTAACAGACAGTAAAAGTACTGTGTGCTTGTTTCTAAGGCAATCTCAGCCCAAGATGAAAAGTTGGCTCAGACCATGTTCCTGCCTCTGGCTGAACGCATGGTGGAAAAAATGGTCAAGGAGGAAAAGATTGAAGCAGAAGCAGAGGTGAGTATGTTGGCTTTATGACTTCAGTGTTATGACAATGGAAACCAACTTAAATGGACAGCAGGATTCTGGCAAAATCCCAATTACTCAACTTTTATTTTTAAAATTCAGAATTTCCTTTGGATTTTCATTAACAGCTTAGTGAATGAAACCCATGGCACATTAATTGCCAGAAAAAAAACCCTGATTTCTGCACTTTAGTGTTAACTGCATACATGTTTAAGATGAAAATACAAATGTTAGAATATTGCACAGTCCTTACTTTTTCACTTTAACTTTTGTGTTCTGTAGGTGCAACTGTATTTTATGATCCTAGAGCGCTTGGGGAAATGTGTAGAGGCCCTTGAAGTGATCCGGGGCCCACTTGGGGGTAGGTAGATCCCCACACACACTCACAAACACACACACTTTCTCAAATTGACCATGTGACATTAACACTTTGAAATAGTATCAGTCATGTTTGGCAGGAAGAAGAAAAAGTTATTTATATTTAAAGTAAGCTGTAGTGAGAACATAAAGTGTTCAACAGCATTCTCAATAAAATAACAGGGATAGTTTGAAGTAATGTGGCACACATGGCTTATAAATCTGATGCTGTGCATCCTGAAATTCCTCTTCAGCTAATACTTGTATTTTTGCACAGAGAAGCTGACCAGTGAGCTGCAGAGCAGAGAAAACAAATGTATGATGCTGTACAAGCGACTGCAACGCTGGCCAGAGTGCAACGCTTTGGCCCACAAACTGCTACTTAAAAAGTGAGTGAGTTTTATCTTAACAGTGCACAAGCTGTCCAAGACCAATAACTGATCAGAACATGGCATCAGTCGATGCACATCACTTCTGATGGAGTACAGATATCAGCCAACAACAACCAAAAAAATGTGTTTCTTTGCAGTCCTGATGATTGGCAGTTCTACCCGGCTTACTTTGACTCTCTCTTTCACTTGGTGGATCAGTCGTGGAGCCCGCCAGAAGAAGGCGAACAGTGAGTACGCAGGTGTTTGAGTTTGAATGCATAAAGATTTCCATCCGTGTGAACTCTGCATCTGTTCCCTTACTTTAACAAAACCCACACGTGATGGTTAAATAAGGTTGGGCAATTCGGTTTTCCAACCAAAAATCGTCAGTCCAATAACCAACGATTATTGGACGGAATATATTTGCGCATGCGCTGACTTTTTGATGGGAGGAGCAGTATAACCATGTACGGACTGATTTGCGCGTTTAGAATTTGTAAGTCTGGTTTGGAAGGAATATTTCTTTTTAATATTTAATAATTAATAATTGACTTTCTTTTCTTGTTTGTTTCAGTATTAATATAGCTACTTTTTGGATTGTTCATTTATATATTTGAGATGCGCCAAATCGCACAAAAGACTTAACATTACGTTGGAAGTTGTTTTTTGGGGTTTTTTATGTTATGAAAGAGACATTTTGATTTTTAACTTTTTAATTTTTGTTGTTTGATCGAGTGTGTAAGACAGATAAACTCTGGAACAGCCTGTAAACACTGTTATCGTGGAAAAAAGAAGCCAGTTTCTCTTTGTTTCCCTCCCCACCATTGTGGTTTTTTTATTTAAATAAAATATTTTTGTGTTTTTCTGAACATAGGCTACTGCCTTTCTTTCTTTCTGTTGTGAGTAAATGAATCGCTGCATTTGAGCGCACTCTGAGGAGGGTGCATCTGTTCGCAGCTGCTTCTCTTAGCTTCAACCAACATTATCAGCAAACTTACCCATGTGCAAATAAATAAATCACTCTTGTAAAAACGATCAACGGAAAGCTGAGTCTATCGTCGATATATTCGTCCAATCGCCCAACCTTGTGGTTAAAAGTCCCTTCACTAAGGCATTCCTCCTATTTAACCTTAAAAATCCCTACTAGTTGCTGAAAGCCATGTGTTAATTATTAAATGAATTATTAATTTAAAAAATACACACATCCTTCAGCAAGACAAACAAGATGTGGAACACCTTGTGTCTATGACCGTCTGCTGTGCTGTTCTCCAAACTTTATAGAGGATATTTTTTTTCCAAATTAGACATTATATAATATTATATATGTCCAATTTATCTCTTATTTCTTCATAATATTATATCTTGTCCACGCTGAAGTTTTTTTTTTTTTTTTCTGTCCATCCTGTAGCTGTTCAGAGGGTTCAGTACATCACACTGTGGTTGAGGTGGTGAGGTTTGTGGAGGAGAGGATTAAGGGGGAGGACAACAAAGAGTCCCGCTCACTCAGAGGGCCTTACTTGGCTCGTCTTGAATTAATGCACAGACTGAGAGAAAGAGGCTGTCCTGAGGAAAGCCTGCTAGGTAAAACACATACACACACACACACATATACTGAATAAGCATGTATTTATGTATGTCCTGTTGCCTCAGTCTGACAGTCTGTTGGTTGGCCATAAATAGGTGAGCCTTTAGAGTTAATGGTGCAATTCTTCAACAAGTTTGGAGACAAGCCCTGCTGCATCACTGACCTAAAAATATACCTACACCTGCTGTCTCCTGAGCAGCATGTTCAGGTGAGAGAAAGTTAAAGCAGAACTGTGGAACTGCCTCTTGCAGAATGAAAAGCATGGTCGTGAAACACATTTCTGTCTTTGAATTCTTTTTAGTTCATTAATCATCTTAGTGAAGCAGTTCCACTGGGCAACCAGGAAGAGGAAGGATTTGCTTTTCCAGAGGACACCAAGGCGCTGCAGAGGCATTTGTGTGTTTGTCAGCTGAGCCGTGCACTAGGGCTGCATCATTCCCTTGACGTGGATGGCAAACTTCATCTTATCACAGAGCTTAAGGCTCACTATCATCATGGGCTTAAGTTTGGTGAGAGCAACATTTTTATTCACTCTTAGACCCATAAGATTGACATTCATTCAGGATCATCAGATTTTCCACAGCCAAGAGGTGTGAAATCTTGTCGTGGAGCCAGACAGATATGTGATGTTGTCAACAGCAAAGTGTGAATGCCTTCCTTGTTTGCTGGCACATTTCTTCTGATAACAGCAGCATCCAGTTGAACATGCTGATAGTTGATTACTAATAGGGCTTCTTTCTCAGAAATTCCAGGAATAAAAAAGTGCTTTCATACATTTTTGTGTGTTCAATAAAGTTATAAAACTGCAGTTATGCATGACATAGACTGTAAAATAGAAAGACATTGGTAACGTTATGTCATCTATTGGTTTACGGACTTAAAATTTTCAAGTGTCAGATGTTTGTTTTCTTTTGTTTGTTTGGGGTTTTTTTTAAGCTGCTGTCTTGTTTTGTTACTCTACAGCCGTAAAAAGCTGAGGTGGGCGGGCAATGTGGACATTTAAGTTTATGAATGCAGTAACTTGAGAATGAAACGAGCTTCAGGAGTTTCAAATTGATACCACAGGTGCACCTGCTAATTATCTGTATTACTTACTTTACTAAAACAAGACATTTTAAGATGTTGGGGTTTTTTTTTGTTTTGGTTTGGTTTAAGCCAACCCAAAGTGGCTATTAGATGGACTGCAGATGGATGTAGCTTCTGGGTCTGAAGAGCAAAGCAAACATGTATTCTTTCTAATTAGCAAGAGGGAGCTCCTGTGATGTTTGCAATAAGACATCCAAATATATAGACACGTATGCAACAATTGCCTAATGACTTTGTGGTCTCAGTGACCAATATTGAGTACAAACTAAAGGCCATTTTGTAAGTTATGGTCCCAATTTGAATAAAAAGGGACGATACACACAGGGTATGCTTTGCTATGATTGATAAGCTGTTAGCCAATGAGCAGATAGTGTCCCTCAGTTTACGGTTAGCTAATAAGGTGAAGGTAAAAATGCTCAGCTTGAGGTTTCAGATAGGTCTTCACTAACCGGTAGGTGACATCACAGTGGCTTTGCCTGTCTTTCATATACAACGTGTAGCACTTGGGTATTGGCTTCATTTTTTCATTTTCATTTTTACAGACAAGCATACTTTTCTTGGTCATATTTGGCATGTTTTTTAAGATATAAAGGTGACTTTGTTGGACGTTTGCAGTCAACATTCTAAGAATTGTAGGGTAGGGTGACTTTACTGTACAAGAACTGAACACTTTTAAAGATTTTTCTTGTGTTCCTTGTGCATGTTTTTGTTTGTTCTGACTTCTTGGTCTCTCTGGTGAACAGGAAAGAACGCTCTAAAGACGGAGCTGCAGTTTTCTGATATGTATTGTCTCATGGCCGCTCATGTATACATTGACTTATGGACAGAGACCGGTGAGTTTTTCTTTTTCAGTGCAGAACTTCCTGTCTCTCAGTAATGTGATGTGTCTAAATGTGTGTATCTGTATGCCTGTAGGAGATGAGGACATGATGTGGCAGTGTTTGGGTCTCCTCCAGGAGGGACTATCTCACAGTCCTTCCAACGCCCAGTTCAAGCTGCTGTTACTGCTCCTGTACTGTCGACTGGGAGCGTTTGAGCCTGTAGTGGACCTTTACTCAAGCCTGGATGCCAAGCATGTACAGCATGACACCATAGGGTCAGTACAGAACATGTTTCTGTGGTGAAACATGGAAAGAAAGCGGATTTCTCGT